>NC_051440.1:15260792-15267759 GCF_001649575.2 Kryptolebias marmoratus | reverse complement strand
GGGGGGGGGTGTTCCTGTTATTAGTTCTGCCGCTCCCCGTGGCAGATCCCCGTGTGGAGCCGCAGCGCCCCCTGCCTGTGCAGCGAGCTCAGGGTCCGGAACTCCAGGGGCATGGCGTGGGGGCTGGAGCTGGACGTGTACTCGTACTTCAGCGCGTCGTAGTAGTGGTACTTGACGGGCCGGCCGCGCGGGTCCAGCGCGAACGGCCAGAAGCCGTACAGGTGGATCTCCTCGCAGAAGCGCGTGGCCATGGTGTACATGAGGAGGCCGGTGGTGGGGCGCTTGATGTGGACGTTGTTCGTCAGCCAGTACCTGCGGGCGGAGGCCAAGGAGACGTGGTAAACGGGTCTGAGCTAACTGGAGACATTTGCCACCGCCGGATTGGGCTGCCCAGTGAAACTCTCGGAGATGTGTGTCTACAGCTGATTCACTTTAAGAATCAACCAACTCAAGATACCCTAACCCTAACCCTAACCCGCCACAGCCAACTGACCTCGGGAAGCACAAAAAGGGCAACAAGTCTGTCAATTTTACAGCTACTGAGCTCGAACCTGGTGTGGTGGAAGCTGAGAGTCGTTCACAGCAGATAACCTGAGCACTAAACGATCGCCCAAGATCTGCTGTCAGGACTTTGATAATACCTATCGGAGTACGACCCTGTCTGTCTGTTAGCAAACTATCTTTTGATCCACTGGACGGATTTTATTGAAACTTTCAGGAAGTAATCATCAGATGTTCGACTACAAGTGATTCACTTTTGAGGTCAACCCAATTCAAGATGGCCGCCACAGCCAATCAACGTTAGCCAGCACTAAAATGGCTACAGCTCAGTCAGTTTTACAGACATTGAGCTAAAATTTGGTGTGGTCATAGCTGACAGTCATCTAACAGGATGTGACAAGATCACATGGAAACCTGTGCAACTTTATTTACAAGGTTTGACCAAAACAAATACAACCCGCGTCCCCTCTCATCATGAGATAATTTCAGAAATAAGATAACTGTTCAGAAACATCGGAAGCTGCAGGGAACCGATGAGGCAGAGCTCCAGAAGGCTGAATTCAACTTTGCTTTTATTCATTTATTTTTTTCTTCCTGTTTTGTTTAGACGGTTTTATTGCTTTTAGGGGATGGTGTGTGCTCTTCTTCAGCGCCGAGATGCTGAGGTTTTATTATCCGGAGCAGGATAAACACTTCGAGCGGCAGGCAGCGGGTAGCGGGGCGCTAAAACAAGTCGAGGAGCGGAAGAGAGGGTTAATCGTCAATAAAGGCAGTCGAGAGGAAATTGGTTCGGAGTAAATATGAGCAGGTCCTCCTAATTCTTTCGGCGGTGGTTCAGCGCCGGTAAATTATAGCAATTTTCTTTTTTCTAAAAGCCTCATCTCAGCTTAGCGCCGAAATCACAGCCCGCTCCGCTCCATTTGCAACGCAGCGAGTCGGCCCGGGTTCGTCAGACGGGCCGGTTCGTTCACCGAGCAGGAGGAACGTTTGGGCTTTCAACAAAACATTCAGAGCTGAGCCGCTCAGGAGAAGATCACGCCTCGCAGCCCGCCACCCTCTGACTACGGGCAGTGGATAACTCTCAGCTACTACCACACCCAATTTTAGCCCAATATCTGTAAAACTGACTGAATTACAGCCATGTCTGTGTTCTGTAAGGTCAGTTGGCTGCGGCGGCCATCTTGAATTGGGTTGGCTCCAAAAGGTAATCAGATGTAGTCGAATGTCCGATAATAATTTCCTGAAAGTTTCGTTAGATTCCCTCCGGTGGTTCATGAGATATTTCGCTAACAGACAGACCGAGTTGTTAGCGGCAACATTTTAAAGAAAGATCTGTTGGCTTTCAGCGTATGTGTGGGGGATCAGTCTCAGCTACTGCCTTAGAAAACATTTGGACAATATCTGTAAAACTGATGGAATTAGAGCCCTGTTTGTGTTTTGTAAAGCCAGTTGGCTTTGGCAGCCATCTTGAATCTACAAACTTTAGTTGGGAGTAGATGCACATGTTCATGAGATATTTTAGTGACACGCACACAGACATGCGCAAAAAAAATAAAAATAAATGCTTTAAATCAAAGAAATAATATTCAGTTTGTTGCAATCTGAGACTTGGCCACCAGGTGTCACTAAAGGCTTGTATATCATTCCCCAAAAGTCCAATTTAAGTACTTTTCAAGCAAATTCAAGAGAAGTTTAAGGTTCTTCTGAACTGTTCATAGTGTTAACTCAAAAAAATGATGATTTTACTTCCTGACATGAAAAAAAAACCTAAAATATTCTGTGATTTGTTGGGCGAGAAACGACCTGAAGATGTGCCACTTTTTAAAAGGAACTCTCTCTGTGCCAAAGAAACGACTTTTATTTTGATCAATTCTTCGAGAAAGTAAAGGTCAGCTTTAAAGAATAACATCAGGTATAGCCTTCTCCATAAATCGGACATTAATTCAACAAACCTGTGGAATCCAAAGCTACAGCGTCAGGAGACCAGCGTGGTGGATAAATATGGGCTGTGCTTTCATTTCAGATTAAAGGGAAGGCCTTTTGTGGCGACTGTCAGAAGGGCTTTTTGACAGAAATCCATTTTCCTGCTGATTTACTCGCAGGCACCTGCTTGATATGCATCCTGAGCGCAAAATCAATTTGTTCAGCCTGGAAGCAAATAAGCTCATCTCCGAAAACGTGGAACAACGCCTCGCCTCGGAGTGACAGGGACATTAGGAAACGAGCAAATAAACCACCTGGTGCGTTTCTTAGAGGCACGTCGTTGCCGCTTCTTACCCTCTGACGGCGTGCAGGAGGCGCAGCGACGGAAAGGCCATGCGCACGTCCACGGCGTGCAGCAGGATGAGGCGGAGGGCCCACTCCACGCGCTCCTCGCCGCCTTTGGCCATGAAGGCCGGCACCCACAGCACGCCGCCGCGGAGGTCCCGGAGGCGCTGCAGGAAGCGCTCCCGCCACTCCTCGGTGAGCAGGTCCTGGAAGGCCCGCTGCACCACGGACGGGTTCATGGTGACCAGGTCGGTCCGCCGGCCCACGTCCCGAGAGTACTCCTCCACCGGCGCCAGATTGCACCTGAAGACACGGAGCGAAGAGCTACGGGTCAGAGCGGCACGAGGCTGACGAGCACCTTCGTACCAACTGAAATCCACATTTAAAGCAAACAGTTTGACCCTGAAAGATGGCTTCAGCTGTTCCTGTGGGATTAATCCTTCTAATGTTGACCTGATTTAAGCATTTAAAGACAAACACCAAACAAGCGTTAAAACCGCTTGGCTCGAAAACAACACGGAACGCCACCTACGAGTGGCAGAAGTGGTGCTTTAAATACAGTCAGCTGTGGCTGCCTGACAGGGAGCTGAAGGAAAGGCTGGCGCCAAAACCAACATCTGGAGGTTCTGACATAAGACGGGACGAGCCCATCGGTTTGTGGAATCCATGGCAGATGGATCAGCTGAGTGAGTTACATTTAACGCAAAGAAAAGTTTGTTTTGAGTTTCCTGCACACCTCCACGGCAGCCAGGGAACATCGCCGACACCATCCGTACCTGCGACCTCAAACGCTGCCAGCCTACTTTGAGGAAGCCAAGTGAAGGCGGCGGAGGGGAGGAGAGACTATATTTAGCCGAGACATTATCTTCTCATCTCGTATGTGAGCGCCGCAGCGAAATTCCTCGGCTTCTCAAAATGACACATTTCCTGTTCCCCCGCCTCCAGCCAGCCGCTGCCGTCGTGCTTCTGCGTTGTCATCGTAAAAACAGCGCGGCGTTTCACGTATAATCGATCGAAACAAACCGGCTCTGACAGAGTGATGTGCCGATGGGTATCCCGCCTCAGCTCCCTTCGAGGGGAAAAGCGCCCACCTGATGACGAAGTCGTGCGAGTCGATTTCGGGTCCGCAGCTGCTGTTCAGCAGGACCCCGGAGTTGCCCACGATGGCGCAGCGCCTGTGGTGCTGGCGCCTCATCGGCGACGCGGTCGGCAGCAGGCGGTAGAGGTTCTCGGAGATGTTCGTGGTGCTGTGGCGATCGAAGACGTAGTGGATGATGTCGCCCGGCTTCAGCGTGCCCTTCAGAATGGAGATGTCCCTCTCGGGGTCGAGGAAGCGGAGGATGTTCTTCCTGCAGACGAGAGGAAACTGGTTACGAGGAGGGTTCCCCCGTCGGGGTTCTGGAAATGGGACGGGGCGATGAGACCCGCCTGATGAGGTCGGAGAGGGTCTTGTTAAAAGTCCAGCCGTCTAACGAGCGTTTGGTGCCGTTGCAGCTCGGACGAGGAGGAGGAGGAGGATCCACGTGTTTCCTCCTTCCCGTCGCGGCGGTCGGATCTAAGTGGACCGCGGCCTGACTGAGAGACAAAAACACAAAATGTCGACTTTTAAAATCCGATCATGAGGAAGCGTTCTTCTGCCCAATGAACGCTACGGACTACAAGCACATTGTTAAAATTTAATGATCTCCTGGATCTCCTCTTCTTTTCCATATCTCTGGATCGAACAGACTACCATTTTGTTGGATGAAGTAAAGAGATCGATGTGAAATTGGTGATTTAAAGAAAAGTCTCAACATATGACTCGTAAACTAACCGTGGCAGAGCCTCGCCAATGAAAGGGTTCTTAGTGACCAATTAAACAAAGACATAAGAAGCGTACCTCCCTCCTTAGAACTAGTCTTTTTTAGCTCTTGGAACAATTAAAGCGAGAAAAAAATACATTATTATTAGTTATTTTACCATTCAATTCAGCTTCAGCCGGTCATCTCAAGACCCTAAAGTTGAGGCTTCCCGACCCACCATCGACCGGCCGCCTGCTTTCTTTGCACGCTCAGCCAGGCCCGAGCGCACGGCGCCGAGGCGGTGTTGAGGCAGGCCCATCCGTGGGCGGCGCGGCGTGTTTCCACGCAGCAATAACCTCCTGACTGACACCTGCAGCCTGCATATGCAACATACTATAATAATAACCTCCAGTTTTACAGCAACGAGCTCTTACTGGGAGGTTCCCTGTTCTGTCCGAAGTCGTGTCAACATCCCAAGTGGCAGAACTGGAATACATAAATATTGACTACGATCTGTTATACATTATGTTTGCTTTTTGGAGGTGGAACCATTCCTTTTTCTTTTTTGGGTTAAATCTATCTTTTAGGAAAAAGCAGAATGTGGAAACCCAGACGCTTTCTCCCGAGGCCGAATCCTGTCCTTTTCAAGCAGGAGCCCCGTTTGAAGGAGCAAAGACGGCGTTCCCGGCGCACGTCGCGATCTAAACATCGGCCCAGATCTGTCGAACCACCCCTTCACCACGTCTCCTCACATGGGCCAACACCAAACTGAGCTCCTTCTTTATAAAAACACCAGAGGACTGCTGCCATCCTCATCGCTTCCGAGGGCACTCAGTCTGAAAGGTGCTGCAGTGAGGAGGTAAATAAACTGGTTTCTTTTCTTTTTCCTACCCTAGATACCCCCCCTTCGCCCTCCTTCATGGTTCTAAACTGGTGGCTCCCAAACTTTGCAGCTTTCAGTCCACAAAACAAGCGTGGCCCCCGGTGGCTCGCCGTGTTATCAAAGCCGCAGGAGGAAGCCACCGCTGATAAACGATCGGAACATTTAGCTCCCAGCTGCACGCACATTCATTTGATTTGATTTGATTTGATTTTACGTCATGAGCCCCCCCCCCCCACATATGTGTGTCCAGGGTGCAGATTTCAGACCTGTGTGGCTTCGGGATGAGCAGCTGCGAGTTCATCTTCTTCGAGTGTCCGATATTTCTGGGAAGAAGAAGATGGTGGGGGGGAAAAAAACAAATCAAATCTAATTAAAAAATCATTCCCGGTGTCCTAAATCGGATCAGCACTGAGCAGATTCAGCACCAGGTTCACGGCGCATCCTGCTATCCAGTCAGGAGGAAGGTGAATTTAGTTTTTTTTTTAAAAAGGAAACCCACTGAGGGCCCATTTGCTGATGCAATAAGGAGAAATTTACCCCTAATGGAGCCTCATTTCACGCAGACAGGATGGGGTGTTCTGTTATTTATTTTTTTACTTTTTTTTTGGTCTTTTTAAGCAGCAATTTGAGCAGCTTGTTTCACAAGGCTGCTGAATCCGTCCTTCAGGATGCATTTACAGTAAATAACCTTCGAGTTCAGAAAAAAAAAAAAAACCCGACCTTGGCAACATCTGTTCTCATCTGCAGCAAACTGACTGATTTTGCCTCAATGAAAAATGGATAAACTGCCGTCAGGTCTTTTTTTTTGTGTTCCCCTCCACCTGTGCCAATAGTTTCTCAGTGCTGGTGGCTCTTAAATGCACAAAATAGAGTTGGGTTTTTAATTTTGTTACGCAGCCGTGGAATGGGCTCTCTTCTCCCAAGGTGAATCACAAACCAGTGTGACCTCATTACAGCCGGCTAATTGCCTTCGAAGCCAAATGAAAGGGTGAGAATCTAAAGCTCAGCACAGGAAACTAAAGTTGCCTCTTTTTTTCTAAACCAGGTAAGAACGGAGAGGTAAAGGAGGACAATGCACTCCTTAGGTCTGCAGAATTTTGCACATTTTCCTTCTTTTTTTTTGGGTGCTAAATTAGGATTTCCTTGCAGGTCAAATGCAAGCAGGACAAAATCTAGTCAGGATTCTGCTGCACTGCTCAACATTTCAAAGTCTGGAAATGAAAAAGAAGAGGAGGAGGAGGAGGAGGAGGAGGAGGAGAAGGAGAAAGGGGGTAAGAAAGGAAAGCCTCTTTTGTTTCCAGACCCCATCTTTCCCTCCCCAGTCTACCCTTCTCTCTTTCACACACACACGCGCGCACACACACACTTTCTCTTGTTCTCTGCCCCTCCACACACTCCTCCAGTGAAAAACGTATCCCATCCTGCTGCAAGACAAAACAGCCTGATCCTGATGTGGGAGCAGCTGGTGGGGGAAACAAGCCGAGCAACTTTACCCCAGCGATCTGTTCCAACTCCTCTGTCCTCCCTCCCCCGA
>NC_051440.1:15230937-15260720 GCF_001649575.2 Kryptolebias marmoratus | reverse complement strand
GGAGGCGCGCACACACACGGGGGAAGCGACTTACGCAGCTTCTTTCTCCACTTCTGCAATATCATCGAGGATCAGCAGCAGCACCAGCAGCGTTACGACGCCGAAGAGCAGCGCGCGGAGGACGAGCGGCATGGCTGAGCGAGGAGGGGGGGTGGGGGTGGGGGGGCGAAGAGGAGGCTGCAGCCGCCGCTTGGCTTCACGTCGACCTCCCTGTGGTTCCCATTCCCGAACCCCGGAGAATTCGCTCAGTCATCTCTGTCTTTGTTCTCATCGCCGGAGTCGGACCCTCCCACACGAGCTGTGGTCCATCTCAGCTTCCTCTTCCTCCTCCTCCTCCTCCTCTTCCTCGGATGCTGTGGGTTTCTGCCTCCCCGCTGCGGCTGCACCTCTCTGCTCCCCACGGACAAACTTCGAGAGCGCGCACCTGCCACAGGGAGACGCACAACTCATGTGGTCTTAAAGGAGAAGAGAGAGGAGCCGGACTCTTCATCCCTCCTCCTCCTCCTCCTCCTCCTCCTCCTCCTCCTGAGGGGGGAGGAAGAGGAGGAGGAGGAGGGCAGGTGAGGAGCAGGTCAAGCCCAGGTGGTCTGAAAAGATCCCATCCGTAACAGTATGTTGCTCTACAACCTGCGCTTTTCCGCACTGATGGCGCCTTCCCAGATGTGCAAGCTGCCCACGCCATTATTCACTAATGCACCCCCATACCATCAGAGATGCAGGCTTTTGAACTGAAACAGCTGTATGAGTCCTGTCCTCCTCTTTGGTCAGGGTTAGTTTTCCTCCTTGCCTCAGGCCGTTTTAAACGAGCTTTGGCCCAAAAAGACCTCTTGCTTTTACAGCCTTTTGTTGCCCCTAAACCCAACTTTTTTGAGATGTGTTGCTGCCATAAAACTGATAATTAACTTATATTTTCAAAAAATATATTCCACAGTTCCGTAATGTCAACATTTGATATGTTTACTTAGTTCCATTGTAAATAAAAATGTTGGTTTATGAGGTTTGCAAATCATCGCATTCTGTTTTTATTTTCATTTTACACAACATCCCGAGGGCAGTTTTCTAACATGATGCAATAGTCTTACTGCCTAAAATGTAAAAAAAAAAAGGTTGAAACAAGCACGAGGCCTGTTGCTCCTGCAGCTGTGGGACAGGCACACATTTTCAGGGAGGATTGTAGATAACCTCAGCTAAGCTAACTCTAGCACACGGTGCCGCCAACGTTCTGTCACTTCATCAGCATTAGCAACGCCAACAAACACATTCTGCAATAATTTATGTCTGAATAATTGTCAAGAAATCAATAAACGGATTATAAACAACCCCTTATTGTTGAAGCGGTGGCTACGGGAGTGCAGCTAGCTGCACTGCTATGCTAACGTTAGCATAGCAACTAGCTGTGCCGCTATGCTAACGCTAGCTAGTTTATTTCAGCAAGATGATACCAAACCACATTAGGCCTGCTAAAGTTAACATCAGAAGCTTTTAAACTTGAAGTTAAAAGTATCTCTGTTTTCTTTCCTTTTATTTATTTATTTATATATATTATTTTAATTTATTCATAAAAGTGTTGAACTGAGTTGTTATTTCTCTCCTTGTTTTAAATCCTGACGAGGCTCTCTGGTTTTAACATTTATTTTTACTCTGAACAGTCCTTCTTCCTTACTGGTCATATCATCATCTTCCTCGGTTCTGTACTTCCTCTCAGACGTCTGATCTTCCTCGTCAAACATCGTGCTGAAACACAGTGGGCCGTTTGGCGTTCATTGCAGGTAAAATGAGGGATTGTGTGGTCGAAACAAATGCATGGGGCCGGGGCTGCCTGCTTTCAGATTTCATGCATACATTACTGACTGAGCTGCATTTCACAGACGAGGACGAAGAGGCCTGATTTACATAAACTGAAAAGTGCAGCTGGAGCACTGGGAGTGCACATAATTATATATATATAAAAAGTAAAGATAAATCCCATTTACCCAGGTAAAATAAAGAAACACTGTCTGGGACTAATTCTGTCCTGGAAATCTTCATTAATATATATAAAAAATGCAGATTTAAACAAACACTGTTTTAAAAGTCTATAAATCTGCTATTAAAAAAAAAAAAAAAAGAGTTGTTTTAAGAAGGCAGAAGCCCCATTCAGACTAGCCATTAGCTCGTTAATCTGGTTTGAATTAAACTCTGTTTCTCCAAACCGAGGTTGGTCAAAGAGCCATCTACAGCAGGTGAGATATTAATTGTTCGTAGCCTTTCCACAGAGCCACAAAAGCTCTGAAGCATCCCTTCAGCAGCTCAGGCTCAGTGATAATTTACTGCTCGTTTTCTCGTGGTGCAGCTTGTCTCGATGAAGCCCTCCTTCCGCTGACTGACAGCTCTCCGCCGAAGGGGGATAAAGTCCCGCCTGCAGCTGCGTCTCGGTCCACCGCTGGATTTATTGGACCTCCGGCGAGGACGCCGTAGAGGACGTAAATCAGGAGAATCGCCGATTACTGTCAGCCGAGGCCGATTCCAGTGATCCCGTTGACACACACAAGCTCGTCAAAGAGGCGTCGCTGAGCTGCTGCTCCACTTTTCAGGCACCTGCAGGACGAACCAGAACACGAAAAACGCTGTTTTTTTTGTTTTTTTTAAAGAGCTGGGTTTGCTGTCTGAAGGGCTCAGAAGTGACAAGTGATTCAAGTTTGGTGGCCATTCTGTCAAAGTTCAAGGTCAAAGGTCACAGATGAGCCCATGATCTAACTCTGCAGTTGTATAACAGGAATGTTAAACAACCAGACACCTCATGGGTCAGGGGTGATCACCATTGATTTCATGATGATAGGCTTAAAGGTCAAGGTCACAGATGACTGTGCTCTAACTATGCAACAATGTAACGGAGGAACATTAAACTGCCCAGCTGGACACCTCTTAGGTCAAGGGTGATCACCATTGATTTCAATGTCATGGGGTCAAAGGTCAAAGCCACAGCTGACCTAGTGCTCTGACTCTGCAGGAGTGTAATGTAGGAATGTCAAACTGCACAGCTGGACACCTCATGGGTCAAAGATGATGCCTGTTGATTTCAGGGTTCATGGGGTCAAAGGTCAAAAGTCAATTTTTTTTATTCCCGCTGTGGCGTCGGTGGAGGTTTGAGCTCTCAGTGTGCTCCTAGTTTCGTACGTTTTCTCTTCAGCCGAGAACAAACCCCCGCAGCTCTGTGTGGGACAACCAGGAAGAAACTTTTCAACTTCGTTTGACTTTTTGTGAAAAATAATTTATTTCCAGAACAAAATAAACAATATGTTGCCATACAAAAAAAGTATAAGAAAAGGAACAAAGTGAAACCTGTAACTGTAGAGAGGTCGAATACAGGAAGAAATTCAGCTTGTTTTCGTTGCCCTGCTTTGTTTCGGGAACCTTTATGTCAAACATCAAAGGCATAAAAGACAAAAAACTGTTGTTCTTTTCTTTTCTTTCTGCCCAGAAGATTTAAACTATTATTATAATTCCTATTAAATATGCCGCTTCTTTGTGCTAAAACACAAACATGGGCCTAACGAACCAAACGCAACACTCCGTATTTTATTACTTCAGACTTTCCTCGCTGCTCCGCTCAGGACAGAAGCCAAAAAATTGAATACCTATTTGTATAATCCCTTTTTTTTTCTTTTTATTAAGACAAAATTAGGCTGAACGAACTCTGCCGACGAAACAAACTGCTGCAAGTAAAAAACAAACGAGCCGACGAGTCCGACAAAAAAAACAAAACAAAACAAATAAAAAAAAAAAGACTAGTCACGAACACGGACCACGTCGGGTCTGAATTGCACCTATGAGACGAGACCTCACCAGTCTAGCCTAAGCAAGAATAAAAATAAAAAAAACAAACAAACAGATTCTACGATCCAGCAAGAGAACGAGAACATCCAGTAGGCCACTATAGGAACCCGGTCCGGGCGCTTCTGGTCTCTTTTTGTGTCAGAAACCATCATGCACTAAACAAAGTACAGTGACTGATCAGCTACTAGCCTGTAAACACTTGGCAACGTTGAAGGAACTAAAAGAACCCTTGCAAACTGTTAATCTAAATATTAGCGAGTGACAGAACACAGTGCTGACTGAAAGGAACCTGTTTACCCGAGTCCCGATGGACCCTAAAACGTCGACTACAGCTGTTATAGCGTCATACGCCCACCTACTAAGGAGGGACTTGACCTAAACGGGATTATAGTTGTCTTCTACCACCAAGTCAACACAACTCACGACTCGGCTGATAAACGACTCTAATGGACCCTTTGGAAAAGCCCTCCAGAGCGCGCCTCCTCTCCTCTCCGATCGGGTCTTTATCCTTTTCCAGGAAAAGATAAAAACTAAAGTTACATTTCTAAGGAAGAGTGCGAACGTCCACACCCTCTTATAAAACCGACTCCATGTTTTCACAGAACTCGTGGTCCTCCAGGTTGTATATAAACTTTGTCCTGTCCGTGGTCTTCGGGCCGTCGCTGAGGGACGGGTAGAACTCGGTGGACGTCAGGGGGTCCTCGTTCCCCTTGATGTACTTCTTGTAGTTCCTGCGCAGGCAGTACCACGCCGTGCTGTAGAGGAGGAAGGCCACGCCCTTGAGGCCGATGGCGAGGCTGACGTAGAGGTGTCGGTACTTCACGTTGTCGTACAGCAGGCAGGCGCCCCGTTCGCCGCAGTCCGAGCTCCAGAAGAGGCAGGTGGAGTCGATCCCAGCGCCGAAGATCAGAGGGGGGGGGATGAATCCTGCAAAACACCAACACCCGATGAGCAAATTCCCCCACTTGGCCACTGGCTCTCTGGGAAAAACCCAGAACAGAGTTTAAAAATCCTACTTCTGACACACAAAGAGCCCAACAACCAGGCTCCCCCTCACAGTGAAGATCTTACCGGTCTCAGACTGCAGGTTTAATGTGGTTCTAACAGTAGAACGGGAGGCAGAGGCCCTTAAAAAGGCCTCAAAGAGGATGTTCTGTTAAAAGTCTTTTTAATAGACAAACCTACAGGTGGTGCCCTACTTACAACCGTCCGAGTTACGAACTTCGGTACATACGAACAAAGTTGTCCGCAAGTCCAAAGGGTGTTCTTAAGGATAGTTGTCATACCAGCTGAGTGGCAGGAGCGACAAGTAGAGTTCGTACACAGCAGTAGCGCGCGTTGTAAACAATACCTAGTACCCACGCGGTCGCCTACAAGCGTGTGTTGTGCGCTGGCCAGAATAACTTTGTGATTCCGTGATTGTTTTGCGAAGTTACTGCCCTTATAAAGCATTCTAATATGTCGGGTGTTCAGCGTGAAAGCAGCGGCGATGCGGCTGGTAGCGCTAAGAAACGCCAGGCCATCGCGATGTAAACAAAAGTGGACTTTATAAAAAGAGTGGACCGCGGCGAGAAGATGGCCGGCGTTGCAAGTCGATTTGGACTTACGAACAAATGGACTAGCGAACGGCCTACTGGAACGGAACCTGTTCGTGTCTTACTAGCTGTAGTTCAAAATGACTTTTATTTTCAATTACATCGCAGCTTTATATCCAAGACAAACTCCTATTTCTTTCCCTGAGACTCCAAATATTCCCCCTTTTTTGTCCAACACAAATGAATTTCTTTCTTTGTGAACGTAGATCTCTCGTCTTATCGCCATTCGTGGCTCGGCTCTCAGCAGGAACAACGAGATGTGAGCGTTAAAACGTCTTACCCAGAAGTCGCAGCAGAAGGAACAGCACTCCCAGCGCGTACGACTTCAGCTCAGGAGTCACCGTCCTTGCGAGAGAAGAAGAAGAACGAAAGCAACAATTACTTGTTTCAGCCGGTTTCAAAACATTTTTTTTACGCAACCGCGATTGCTCGTGAGACGGAGCTCCTCACCGGATCAGGACGATGACGGAGGGCGTCTGGGCCATGGCTCCCACCAGGCTGCAGAGGCAGATCACGCACAGGAAGGTGAGGAAAACCTCCTGGCAGCCCGGCATCGGACATTTCCCTGGACTCGCCGAGGCGTGCTCGCTTTCAGCTGATATGCAGGCGCATCCAGTCAGGTTCTGCGAAGGGAAGAAAGCGGACGGTGAGCTGAAAGCAGACGGTGAGCTGAAAGCGGCGTGATCAACGCTTTCAAACACATAAACGTGGCTGTGAGGCGGCAGAAACGGGGATATTTTGCACTGGGAGTAATTCTCTCTAAACAAGAAATGAGGAAAAAAAAAAAAGCTAAAACTGCGTATGGTGTGTTTGCAGCATTTAATCAGTTTGTTAGCGGCCGGTCCCCTGTGGTACCCTCGGGCAGATTAATATCCCGCTGCCCTTTGCAGAGATGACATTTCAGCTGGTCGGGACGAAGCGAAGGGAAGGTGAAGACCTGAGAGACGTTGGATGAGGCCTGGGAGGCCCCCCCTCGGCCGCAGCCGGCGAAGCAGGCGGACAGGTAGGTGACGCCGTCCGAGCCGCAGACGGGGCTGATGGAGGAGGTGAAGCAGTGGCAGCGGCTGATGCACTGAGCCTCGGGCTTCTCGCCCACATTTAGAGTCCTGAGCGAAAAAAACACCAGGAGAAAGAGCTCAAAGAGATGCTCGCCGACATCAGCAGACAGAAAAAAAACGGTTTGTAGCTCCGTCGGTTTTACTGGTAGTAGCTGAGAGTCATCCCCAACACATCCTCTGAGCACTAACAGACATTTGTTTTAAACTTCGGCATGCAAAGGTAAAAATCTAAATAGTTGTGTAAATTATTAGAAGTTCAGGAATTATAATCCTGACTGCATCGTTTAAAGACAAGTAAAAAAATAACAGCTGATTTATCACTTTGTGTAAAAATTCTTAGTTAAAGCAATAAATAATGGAGTCTTTTTAAACATAATTCAGTCTGTAAAGTGTCTTTCTGTCAAATCTAAGTTTACAATGCATTTCCATAATGATTTATTTACAGACTGTTCACCAGATCAACTGATTCCCTCTCTGTTTATTAAATCTTTAATGGATTAAGAAGTTTAGGTTTCTTAAAAAAAGTAACATGAATAATTAAGAGACTTCAAATATTTTGTTGTTGCGTATTTATCAAACTAACTGATCTAATCTGGATTATTTTACATTTAATTTTGCATTTTCTTTGTCATTAAATCAAGTCCTTGCACTGATGATAAACTCCAGATGTGTTGTTGATTTTATTCAGCACATACAGCGTTCCTGATGGTTGGGGAAACATCACACAACCGAGTTTTTTGTCATTTGAGAAACTGGAAAAAAAATTGACCGTTTTCCTGGTATTTGAGCAAGAAGAGATAACTTGAAGTTAGAGCATCTCCAGCTGAACGACCTCCCGACTTCACCCCCGTCCTAACCTGGAGTCCGTTTGAAAGTTTCCTTCTTACTCGTTGTCGTAGGAGACGGTGACTCCTGCGACGGGGCCCGTGTCACAGCCCAGGAACAGGAAGGAGATGTAGCAGGCGGTGGACACCAGGTTCACCAGCATGGCCATGCGGATGGCTCCCAGAGCCGTGAGGTTCAGCTTCTTCACCAGCAGGCCGCCCATGAAGATCCCCAGGCAGGCGCACGGGATGGCCGTCATGCCTGAAAAGCACGAAGGTGGTCGGGGCGCGTTTATTTCAGGTGGCGCCGGGGGCGAGCAGGCGCGGCGTTCCGCTCCGAGGAACTCACCCAACAGCTGGTTCGCTGAGGTGGTGGTGAGGTTGAACTGCTGCTCCAGGTATTTCCCCAGGAAGGCGGCGAAGCCCGCCACGACGGCAACCTCCATGCAGGCTGCCAGGACGATGCAGGTGAACACCGGGTTGGACAGCAGGTGCTTCGTCACTTTGGGGATCACTGAGCGGAAACACATACAGGAGGGATTCAGACAGATGAGATTCTCCTCTGGCCTTCACAAGAACTACCAAATCATGCAGGTAAACTGTGCATCAGTGCAAAACAGATGCAAATAACAGCGAATAAATAACATTATTGTTACATAACAGGTATTGTACGCGTGTCTGGCATGCCTAAAAGCAGAACCCGCTCTCACCTCTCAGCTGCTGACAGCAGGTGGCGCTGTTGCCCGGCTCGTGGCTCAGCACCACTCCGTTGCTGGGCTTGGGAGTCTCCGAGTCGGGGCTGAGTGGAGGCGAGAGCATCACCTGCTCGCTCTCCGCTCCCTCGTCCCTCTCCTTCGTCGGCAGCGAGTGGGGGAAGCCGAACATGAAGAGAGCCGAGCAGAACAGTAAGGCACCGCACAGCAGGAAGCCGGCCCACCAGGCGCCGATCCACCGCGGGTCGTCCGGCGTGATGCCCAGCGCCTCTGTGGAGGAGGAGGAGAGGGAAGGGGACGGGTCAACGAGCCTCACCCGGACAGAACAAACAGCAGCTGGACAGGAGCACCGAACTCACCTGTGTCAATGAAGATGAAGTCCACGTAGAATTTAGTGCAGACGGAGCCGAGGATGAAGCCGCAGGCGGGTCCGAACACCAGCGTGGAGAACAGGATTCCTGCGCCGAGAGAAGAGTCAGCAAACACTGAAAACAAGTCAACTCAACAGAAGCACTCATAGCTGGGGTCGGGACCTCACCGTTGGTCATGAAACGCCAACTGAGGGGTCTTTAGATTCATTTTAAAACTGTTTTTAGGAGCTTATTTTCACAGTCATTGCTCCAAGGGACAAAAACTGCCGTCACAAAGTCTCTGCCGCAGTTATTTTGGGGGTCAGAAACCAAAAGGTTTGCGAACCACCGCTCTGCAGCGCAGAGAAAACCTTTTAGATATCGCTAACCACTGCTGGTAAAAAAACAAAAAAACAATCTACCACCGCATCAAACCACTCACAGATTAAATGTAAAACTTAACGTGTCTACTTCTACTGCAGTGATGTGTAGGGAAACCGTGACTCGAGACATTCAAGTGACCTTTGACACGTACAGCAACACCTCCAAAACAATACAAAATCAGGAAAAAGAGCAGAAGAGCTCAAAGTGTCCGCCCGGCTTTTAAACTATCCTTTAAGTATCATTTCAATCCACCAACACAAGCTGGATCTGCACACAGAGGCCTCAACCTCCATCAGACGAGGCCTAAATAATCCAAAGTCCTTGAAATACTCGTTTCACAACAAGGAACCGGACGAACATGTTTTTATTCTGTCGAGTCTGGTTGGTGGATGTAGGCGAAGACTTGAACCAAACAGGATTTTCTGGTAGTTTAAAGCGACAGCTGCCACACCGAGTCCGTCCTGTTCAGAGACTTCAGAGTCCGTCTAACCGTCCAACTGTCCAACCATCCAACCGTCCAACCATCTAACCGTCCAACCGTCCAACCATCCAACCATCCAACCGTCCAACCATCTAACCGTCCAACCGTCCAACCATCCAACCATCCAACCGTCCAACCATCTAACCATCCAACCAATCAATGATCCAACCGTCCAATGATCCAACCATCCAACTGTCCAACCATCCAATGATCCAACCGTCCAACCATCCAATTATCCAACCATCCAATGATCCAACCATCCAACATGAATCAAGAGGAGTTTTTAACGTCACAAGACAAGCCTCGAGCGGCACCCTCTTCTCATTTCCACTTTTCAGCGTTCTTAAAGTGCAACGCGAAGCTCGACGGCAAACAGGGAAGCATTTCGTTTGTCATGACAGATCAGATCAGTCGGTTAGAAAAACCACAGGGCGAGAGCGAGATCAGCAGCGGCGGCACACGCTGCAACTCTGCTGCTGACAGCCGGGAGGTTTATCCCTCCTAAAACTGAACAGATGAACCCACTGCGAGGAAACGGAAGAACCTGACATCAGAAAACAACTCCTTCTTTTTTTTTTTTTGTGTCATTATCTGCTCCAGTGGGGCGGTTTGGAGCTAAAAGTTGCAGCTTGATTTAAAATTGTAATGAGAGCGCCGTCTGGCCCCGTGACTCGCTCCGCGGGCAGATAATGAAGACTCAAAGCCCAATTTGGGAGGCAAATTTCCCCTGTGATGTGTTTTAGTCATTATTGGAGCGAACGATGCATCCAGCCACCGCCGCTCAGAGGCGACACAATCACGCCAGTTTTCATCTTTTACGAACGCCACTTCCTCTTTAATTGTGACGCCCCTCCGCTGGCCTCAGGTCAGCGCGGAGAGCCGAGCAGACCAGCATGTTCTGATCCCAGAAGCTGCGTCGGAAAAACTGTGGAAACTGTGACTAATCTTTGTGTATATTTTTTGCCGGTGCTGAAAGTAAATTCTCGGTCTGCTTCCTGTCCCGACCACCCACAAAGGAAGGGAGTCGACACAGTAACATGTGAACGGAGTTCATTCTTCACAGGAAATGACTCAGATTTGCACCTAAAACGTGCTCTTTAACAGGTTCTTTTAAGCTGAAGGATGGTGAGAGTTAGGAGGATTGGGTGGGGGGATGTTCCGTCTTTTATTCCTCGTAAGAGCGCGACTGAAACCCGGCTGTCTGACAGGCGGCTGGGCTCCAGGATGATCAGATCCAGGTGTTTCCAGGGTTCAACGAGTCTTTAGCTCGGTCCTGTTCCTAACTTCTCTGGTTCTTCGGAGCTTGAAGAGTCATTTTTGAAGTAATGTTCTGTCTAACGGTTATCAATGAGACCTTATGAGTCGTGACTTCAGTCATAAAGCAACAAGTTGCTGAGAAAAGGGGCAAAAGTCTTGGTCCAGGCTAACGGTCAGCTAAACATAAACTAGCCATCCTAGCCTGGATGAAAACTTCTGCCCTTTCCTCCACGACCGAAGTCACGGCTGCTAAGGTGATATTTAAAATAAACCATTTGGCATAACATCCCTTCAAATACGACCTTTAAACTCTTCTATTAGATGCAAAACTGCGTTGGAAAAAAGTCTAATTTTCCAGAGCGGCACTTAAACTCAAACCCACAAACGCATGTAAGCACTTCCAGTGTTGTTGTGGTGTTTACCAGACAGCAAAGTGCAGTTTACCAGCACTTTTGTTAAACAAACAAACAAACAAAAAAAAAAAAAAAAAAAAAAAACAATCCAGCAGTTGCTATGTGACAACCACATTTGCCTGTGGTGTTGCAAATGAGGCCTGTGCACTCGGTTTCCTTAGAAACTGAGCGTTGTCGTCTCATGAAAACAACAACACAATTGCTTTCACCACAGGAAACCTCGAGCAGGAAATTCAGTTAGCAAAATCACCTTACTGGAGGTGATGGCACCACTAAACCGCAAGTCAACGACCACTGAGAGGATGAAAGTTTCCACTGAAATCTACTCCAGTCCCCCGGCTGCATTAAGACACGCCGTCTCCTCCATGCTAATGGTGCATTAGAGCTTTGCACGTGAACGCCGAGACCTGAGGGAGGATGTCTTCATTAACGCTCCATGCCTCATACTACGGGAGGCCATTTTCAACTTAGTGCTACTTTGCAGCATCACACTGCCAAGAGCCAAGGAGCCATTTGTTGCCTTTGTTTGTCGTGTCGATAAAATCTCAGATTTTGAACCTCTCAGACAGGAATCACTCGGTGGACATCCGCAGATGCACAACTTTCGGGAGGGTCAACCTAATTCAAGATGGCCACCACAGCCAACAACAAAAATGTCTGAAAGTCGACCAGTCTTGCAGTCATTTAGCTAAAAGGTCGACGCGGTAGTAGCCGAGAGTCATCCTCGATTCATACAAAAAGCAGCGGGGGGTTGGGCTCAACTTTATCCTGGCTGCCTGTTAGCAAAATATCTCATGAACTAGTGAATCGCTCTGAAATGAATCAGTCGTACACCTACAGCGGACTCAGTCACCTTTACAGATACTGAGCTGTGGTAGTAGCTGAGGGTCATTCCCAACACACACTCTGAGCGCTCCCAGAGCAGATCTTTGGCCTGCCAGGTGAAGGCAATATGCATTCTTTCAAGACGGGCTAGTTTTTCTATTTTACATAAAACCCTTGTGAATGAACGAGCAACTAACAGGAAGTTCATCTCAGTAAACAAATGTTGATTTAGGAAAACGAGATGTTAATCGTCTGGTAATCCGTTTGTGTTGGATCTGCTCGTCTCCGCGCTGCCCCCGGTGGTCGGCTGAGTGCTCGGCGACGCTGACATGTTTTATGATTGGCGCCCACATGCTAATTGCCAATTTGCTCAAGACCGTAAATCTAAATCCCCCTCCACCCCGTCACCCGATCACGCATCCGATAACCCACAGAGGAGATAAAAAGACGGCCATGCCCGAACACACTGTAAAGGAGACGCATTTTACGTCTTTTATTTTCCACAGCGGGATTAAAGTAAAGATAAAGGCAGGAGGAAGTAAAACCTAAGTTAAGCTCAGTAAATCTCCTCTAGAGGGGGGCAACGCAGAGCTGCCTGTAATCTTTGCGATACACTACTTTCCCCAAACAGCCTCGAAATCTGTTCTCCCTTCCAGCGGCCCAGTTACAAGATAAGCACGAAACAAACTAATTTGTCCCCGCTGTACTTCACTTAAGCCTTTTAGCACGCTGTGAATTATGGTCTCGGGGGAGGATGTCAGATGTAATTCAATAACAAAGCTCGGATCCAGAGTTATTGTCTCGCTCTAATTTACTTAGGAACCGAACGAAAGGGCCGGAGAGCCACTGTTTATAAGACTTGTCCTCCTGAAGACATTCATTAGCCACCAGACGCATCGCAGAGCTGAAAAGGTAGAGTCAGTAAGGTTTGTTTAGACTTGGACAACATTTCCATAAAAGCCCGCAACTATATTTAAGCACCACCATCGGGGGTTGACAGAACATCGTGTATAAATTCAGCTATAAGACGAGATCAGAACCGCGGCTGGAAAATTGCCTCGTGAAATTAATCTGGTGCTCCTTGAAACCCGAAGAGAGGTCAATTCAATGCATTCTAACAGCTATAAAAGGTCCTGCACAAAGCTTTTAGACACTTAAGAAGGGGTTTCTACGTCCAGGCCAGGTGGTCAGAACAGTTTGAGGCTAAAGCAGAAATGCCCCACGATCTTTAGTTCATTTCCTGCTCTCGGCGCACAAAGGGAATTCCTCTTTCTCCTCCGTTAATCCAGCTCAAGTTGGCTCAGTAATCCTCGGAGCTAAATGACAGCAGAGGGACAGGCTAGCGCCAAACGCCAGGCACTTTCACAAGGGGCCAGTCTGACGTGGAGACTGAGCTAAATGACGACTGAAGATAAAAGCCGACGGCGCAGAGTCTCCGCGTTTTCCCTCCGGAGCCTGAGAGCGATCCTAGTCTCGGGTCCGGATCGCTGTACAAAGCAGTGACAGGCCGTGCTTCAAGTGACTGTAAAAGTTTAAACACCCGGAGATTTAAGGAGCTTTCCAACAAAGCCCCCCCACACACACACACGTAAGCTCACGAAGCGCAGTGAACGAGGGGTTTGGGGACATTTTTGAGATTCTACAGCCTCAGGAGGTTGGAGGCCGAGCAAAAAAAAAAAAGCCATTTTCTTCCACGGCGACTTGAGTAAACCCGTCTTCCTCACAGTGCCAGAAATAGACAAACAATCACCAGAACAACTCAGCCCCAAATCACAACGATTTGTTTGTTTGTTTCAGCATTGCATCCACATGGAAACATTCTGAAAATGGGAAAAACTTCTTTAGACGCCACCCGTGTGTTTTCCTGCAGACAGCTAAAACACAACCATGACGCTCCAGACCGACCTATAAGCTACGCAACGACCCGAGGGCGTTCTCGCCTTCTTAATGCACCCGCTCCACACCCTGATTCCTGGTCCGGGTGTATTTTATAGCATGGCGACTACAGAGTTTTGGGTGGTTCTGGTGTTTTTATGTGGCTCAAGATAAGATAAGATAAAACTTTATTGTCCATAGAAATGGAAAATTTGTTTACATAAAATCTTGAAACACTTCCATGTTTCTAAGGATGTTTTAAGGAGCAACAAATAAAAAGACTGCGTTTTTGTGCAGATCAGGCCTAGAACGGCCCTCGGTGGGCGTCTGAACGGTTGTTTCTGGGAGGCCTGTGATGGACTGCAGACGTGTCCAGGGAGGACACCCAGAGACCGCCGGAGATCTTCCCAGAACCCTGAATCAAGCGGGTAAAGAAAATGGACGGATGCCATCGCCGGCAACCTGGAGACAGAACACCGTCATAAAACTCTGCTGCTACGTTCGTGTCTTCCGTTTATTCCTAAAGTGAGGCAGCTCGTTTGATCGTTTAAGAAAAATGTTCCTCCTTGCTCACAAACGCACAGCGTCAGACTGAAGAGGATGAAGTCAACAGGAGAGGAGCTCCATCATACGGCCGGCTGACAGCCTGTTAGAATAAAGGAAACAGAATCTCTCTCCGGCCAATAAATAACCAAACTCACAGCTTTTAAAAGCAATAAATAAAACAAAAACAGCAACGAGAACTGTAGAATGTTATGAGATGACTGCAGGGGATGAGTTACAGGAACAAACTTTTACCCAAAAAAGAAAAACAAGATTGATTTTAATTCAAAAGCAGTTTTTTTTTTTGGTGCCTCTTGTCTTCTCATCCACTTAAAGGGAACTGACTCGCTTATCTTTTACTTCTCGAGAAACATCTTTATCTGAAGCAAACTTCCACTTCTGCCTTCTGACACCACCATGACGCTAACGTTAGAGTGTTGCTGATTGGCTCTGCAGGGTTTTAACATCCTCGTGTGAACAGTGATGATATATAAAAAACAATTAGCTGACAGAATATGAGCCCATGCAGACAGAGTAAATCCTGCTGTTTATCGGGAGTCGTTGATGTCAGACAGGCTAAGTCGAGGCGATCCGAGGGCAGGTAAAAGTCAGTTACCTTTAAGGTGAGGTCTATTTTGATAAAGTACAGAAGAGATTACAGCCAATTAACCACATTTCCACTGATCCATTAGCGCTAACAGCATTAGAGCACACAGGAAGTAAAGCCTCGACCCGACTCGTACAGGAAAAACATTCCTCAATGACCGGACATTTCCAAAGCACCTTCAAAAGCTTCTCTGCTTCCGTTAAAATGAGCATCTTTTTAACTTTTCAGTGATTTTTTATCTCCTGCAGATTGATTTAATGTAACTTGGATTTAATGTTTTTGATCGATGACTAGGAAGATTAAAAAAGGAAGAAAAAAAGCCAAACAAAACAAGACTGAGGATGTCTCCTGTTAGCTCGTGTCCCATAATAACTCTGTTGACACTCTGCACAGTCATGACTTAAATAACGAGCCGAAGCTTACAGCGGGCGCTCGACTCACACCGAAAATGCCATTACATCAGGATCATCCCGCTTTAACTTCCGCTGACGTCAAATCTTCTACCGCTTCAAAACCAGCACACGGGCAGCCATAATCTCAAACCAAAATAGCCCTTTTCTTCTTCTTCTTCTTCCGCCGCCGCCTTTAAGAACCCTCCTTTGAGTTTCATTGAGCGAGTGACTCAAAGAGCCATTGAGCGACTCAAAGAGCCCGAGTCGGCCGAGTCAGAGCTGACCCGGTGGCACCGAGAGGATCCGACACTGAGAGGTGGCTCATCTTAATGTTCATGAAAACCGAAGCCCACTGAAAACCGACTGCTTACTCACCGGCCGCTAAACGTCCAAGGCTGACAACCGGGTTTCCACGTCCACCTTCACGGTTCGGCTTAAACTTTCAGGGCCGGGTCAGAGCCGGCCTTGTCCCACGACGACGTGAGCGTTCATGAATCAAGCCGCCATCGGAAAACCAACAGAGGCGTGGCGCGGCGTTGATGTGGAGCGTTCCCCATTTGATTCTAAACCTGCACAGATCACCCCATCACACCCTCTATCCGCTATGCTATCCTATCCTCCTATCCTTTCATGTACTGACAGTTAGCACCCTGTTTCTACCTCGGTGAGCCTTGACCTGTGGTGGGATGGAACAAACCAGGTGTTTCATCAAGTGAAGATGGCAAGAAAAACAATATATATATATATATTTTTTATCTTTGCTTTCATACATTAGATAAGGTAGAGTGATGGAATCACACGCAGCTCTGGGGGAAGAATACTGAATGTGTTGAAAATGAATGCTTCAAGTCTACAAAGGGGGGTAAGGGAAACATTAAACTGACCGATGAATAGTTTCACTTTAAGCCAACGCTTCCTTGATGATGGTGGACCAGCCTGCCGAGGATGAATCCCATCCCAACGCTTACATCCTGGGACTTTACTCCGAGCTGTGGTTAAAACAGGAACTAATGTTGATCAGGGTCAGCGTTATCAGAAAGACTAAAGAGTCAGACGGCGAGGACCTTCTTTATGTTCTTTGCACGGCTGCTGACATTTCAAAGAATGGGTTGAATTTGTGGTCGTTATCACTTTGCAGATCAACGCCACAAAGCCACTTTAACCCGATGCGCAGCGAGTTAATCTCCGAGTCCAATTAGCGCTGTGTCATAAAACCATCCCAGGAAGCGGAAACCTTCGACTGACCTAAACAGAACCAGTAAAGTCCAGTTGGTTTAGTTTGCACTTTGAAACTGCGGTGTCCGTACAGAACATTTCGGGTCCACTTCCTGGTTTGTTTCTCGTTGCAAGCTGAGCAGTTTTCAAACATTAGAGTGCGAGCGCAAGCTGCTGAGGTCATCATAACGACGGCCTTTCTGAGCTATAAAATGACACTTTCAGCCCGGGCATGGGTCCAAATGGAGCGGCAGTGTGATTTCGGGAGCCAACTGGCGGCCAACCGAGAGAGAAGCGAAGGGACAGGAGGACGGGATGGACGGCGCGAGGGAGTCAATCGAACGGAGTGAAGCCCACAGTGGGCCGTTTGTCGCCCTTCTTCTTGGTGCCGAGATGCCTCCGAACACAGCCTCCATTGTCAGGCGGCGGCGCTGGTAACGTGGAGGCAGAAAAGAGCAAAACATCAGCGGTGATGAGCTCTTAGCTGGAGAGCTGCAGCTGCTCTATTGAAGGCGAAAAGCAGAAAGAGGTTCGCCAGCAGCTGGCGGCGGCGGCGGCGGAGGCGGAGGCGAGGGCTTCTTCTGCAGATGGTTTGGCCCAATTGTCCGGATCAAGATGCCAGCAGCCCCTTTCCCCCCGTTTCCACCAGGAGCCCGAGAGAAGTGGGCTCGGAAAATGAGGCAAAACGGCTGGCGCTGAAAGGAGGTGAGCTCGAGCCACGCCGCTTCCTGAGGAAGAGGATGTGAAGGAGAATCGGTGCTGAAGATGAGCTGAGAGGGCGGCTGGACCCAGCGTATAATTAGACAGTTTTTCGGGGACAAAAAAGAAAAAAAGAAGTGAGCTCATAAAACACGAACTCCTGGAAAACAACAAAACATTAAAAAAAAAGGTGGAGTTTTAAAACTGATATCACAGGTCCCTACAAGTGATGTCACGTGCGTATTTTCTCAGGCCAAAATAAAATCTATTTGTTTTTTGTCTTAAAATCTACAGATATATTTATGGTCATCAAAACGGAGCTGGTAATAAGTTAAAATCTGAATCAAATTCAGCCTAAAACCTCATTCACAGTTTTTTTTGTCATTTTCCTTTTCAGAACAAATCCTGAGAGCAGCTCATGGTCTGATCACTAAATATAACGAGTCTGTGAATTACATCGTTGCCCAAATGCTGACCCGACAAATAAATCCCACTCGGGTTTTTATAAATGCTGTTTATTTATTGATCCGAGTCCCTTTAATTAGACTCTGTTGTCTTTCACACTCCGCCATCACTGACAGGGGTCTTAAGTCCAGAATAGGCCCACGGAGCACCTTTTGAAACACCCCTCCATCAGTGGGACTCGGGATCTGTAGCGAGAATCGTGACTTGATGAGCAAAGACCCCGGTCCGAGGTCAGGACCCGGTCCGGCAGGTTCAGGCGGGCGGCCGTCTGACGATCACAGGCGTGTTTGTTTCTGTTTTTAAATTCTGTGTAATCCCTAAAAAAAAAAACCCCATCAGATTGCTTCCTCCGCGGCAGGAACAGAGAGACAAACAGCCAAACAACAGTCTGTTTCCGTGGCAACGGCTCCGTCGCCGTGCTCCTCCTTCAGCGGATGGCTAAAATAATAGAAAAATAAAACAACAATCCCCTCTCTAATCAGCATGACGGAGCCTGACCCAGATTGCCTGGCCGGCGTGGTGAGGTTTACGCAGGCGGCCTGAAATGCCCCATGAGAGCAGGTGTCAGAGGCGTGCTCAGGGTTAAAGCAGGACGCCACACGGAGCCGCTGAGCCTCATCTACAGCGGCGCACACCGGGATCTGAGAGAAAGAACCGGACACACACGCACCAAACATTTTAACTTTTAAGTCGGCAATAGCTTTTAAAAAACAAACATCTTGTTGTAAGAATGAAAACACAAGTGTGACATTTCACTGTAATTCATTCACGAAGGTATTGTAAAATGTTTGTGTCTCAGTCGTTCACACCTAAACTACAAAATAAAATTTGTAACAGAGCGACTGTGAAGCGAAGATAAAATGCTGTTTGTCTGCGAGACAAGACAGGATCCGGAGGAGGAGTTGCTGGGGAGATTCTCAGCCCTCCAGATTATAGTAATCCTAGAAGGTGAATCAAAGACAAGTCAACATTTTGTGTTTTTATCCGTTTTGCTTCTTGCTCTGGCAACTTTTCGGCCAAACTGACAGAAACTGCTCCAGGAGGCAGACATTAAACCGACTGTTAGCTCAAGAATTTCTCCCGATGCCCCAAAATAAGATCGTCCCCAAAGGCTCCGTTGCGCTCCAGAAGGCGTCAGGAAGTCTGTTCATGCGACCACAACAACGTCCGACCAATCACGCGACACTCGGCGCAAACCCTTGAGAGAGACAGTTCGGCCCGGGCCTTGAGTCGCCAAGGGGCGGACGAAACTGCGACGAGAACAACGTGACGCAACTTTCATCAAATGAGAGCCGACTTGGTGGCTTCTCATGGAGTAAGATCACAGCTTTAGCTCTGTCCACAGCAGGTAAGACGCTGACTGCTAATAGCACAACCCCGTTTCAGAAACAGAACCGAACTATCCCTTTAAGGACTGATCAAATCGCTCCTCCTGCACAGACTCAATGAGAGAAGCAGCGACGGCGCGGACGACACCGTAATCCGGCGCTTGCCGCCTTCTGCACGGGGGCGGCGGACGTTCGGTGAACGCTCGTCCATCGTCTCGACATGACCCAAAGCGGCGTTGCTAGGCGAGCCCGGCACGCAGCTTACGGCGGGGACGGAAAAAAAAAGAGAACCCATTTAGAGTCTAATCCTCCAAGATGACATTAACGTGCTCCGAGTTTAAGTAGCTTATGTAAAGGCCTCGCCGCAGCGGCAGGAGCGCCGACGAGATTCTCCAGGATGACACTAAAGGCAACACAGGCGAATATGAAGAAACACAAACTTCCTGTGGTGAATTCAGTGCTCAGCTTTGAACATAAAACAGCAACTGGGGTCAGGAGTTTTAGTCAAACGTTTACATTTTCCTCCAGTTATGACAGGTACACCTCCAAAACCAGTCAGATTAAAGTGTTTGGGACATAAATGTTAATTTTATGGAGGATCTGCTGAATTATGACCTGGCAGTCGTGTGTTTACCTGTGCACGCCTGGCCTTTCCGTCTGTTATGGAAATACCTCATGAGCTGTGGGACGGATTTTAATGAAAGTCTCAGGAAGCAACCACTGGATGCACGTCTACGACCAATTAACTTCTAGCTTCAGCCCGATTCAAGATGGCTGCCACAATTAATCAACTTATTGGGATAACATGTGGTGTGGTCGTAGCCGAGGCTCGTCCCTAACACATACTCCGATCAGGTGAAACCTTTGAAAAATTTGGCCTTTCAAATAATGTTACTTTTATTCAAAGTAAAACGCATAAATGATTGAACTGCAGTCAATCCAAACTCACAGCTGCCTCAAAACACAAAGCAGTGCTCTTTCTCAAACTCTTGTGACGACTGGTTTCGATGGTTGAAAAGAAACTTAGTCTTTCCTCCGAGGTTTAAACCTCGTTATGTATTTAAAGGGTACTCACGGCAAACTATGAAGTCAAACATAAAACTAGAAGCACTCAGAGAGCGCAAACCTCCGGATCATAATCTGGATCAGCACCAAAACTGGGTTTTGTGACGACCCCGACATTTCCTGAACATTTCCTCCAAATCTGTTCGTCAGTTTTTACCTGATCTTTGCTGACAGACAGACAAACAGACCAAAAACAGAACCTCCTTGGTGGAGGAAACAAAAGGGTCACATGTAGGAGCAGAGACGAGTTTTTAACAAAGAGGTTACCCGTGACCTTTGACCCCATGAACCTTAAAATCAACAGGCATCGTCATCATCAGGCATCAACATTCCTGTTATCCAGCTGCAGTGACCTTTGACCCCGTGAACCTTAAAATCAACAGGCACCATCATCGTCATCATCAGGCATCAACATTCCTGTTATCCAGCTGCAGAGTTAGAGCACGGGCTGATCTGTGACCTTTGACCGGATCGCCACCTGCAAATCTGAAATGCAGGTACGCATTCAATGTGAACAAAGCACTTTTATCTGCGTTCTTTACAGAACTGTTACAGTTCTCAATCCAAACCGCATAAAGGACACAACAATCATCGACATGAGGAAAAAAAACTTGAGCACCTTTAAGCAAACTCAGCGATTTTACCGACTGTTTATCGACAACCTGTGGTTCACATCTCAGCGTTTCGGCCGCTACTCCATTATGTTGTCCGACCGCAGTAAAAAACAAAAACAAACTCTCAGCTCTATTAGGAATTCAGCTGAATGAAAGCCCGGTGAGTAGGAGTGGGCCAAACAAGAGAGCGAGCAGAATGAAAACACCTAATAAAGGATGTAACAGCATTAAGGAAAAATACCTTCCGTACTGTCTCGGGTAAAAACTGAGAACTGGACCTTTAATACTTTGCTCGTTCCGCAATTGAAGGAAAAACTATTTATGTCAACAACAATCTGAGAGGGAAGTCAGGAAAACTGAAGCCTCCTCTCCTTAAACACGCCGTGTTAAATATGCAAACACAAGCATCCTCGTGTTGAAGGAAAAGTGGCTTTTTACAGAAGAAATCAGCACCTTCCAGTCCAACTTCCAGCCTCGGCCTACACTTCCTGTTCTGCTCGCACAACAAACTTCACATTACGGTTTAATGAGGAAATCCCGAGCATTTTAAAAGCTTTTTAAATCCAGGGAGACAGCTGGGTGGGGTTTGATGCACATTTTGTGAGCTCTGAAAAACCTTTTGCATGTGTGTGTGTGTGTGGTTTTTTTTTTTCCGCTGCGTATTTACACAGCCCGGGTCCGGTGGGAAGAGCCAAAATTAGAGCCGGGTAGTGGAAGGTTGGAAGGTCACGGAGCGGGGGGCAATGAAGACCCCCCCCCCCGTTGTTGACGCACAATCTGGCCGATATTATTTATTTCCTCTGGCCACAGATTGCTGCCAACATCTAAAGCGGGGAGGGATGGGCTCGGACAGTTCGTCCACGGAGAATTCAGCCACGAAGCCGGCTCGCTGGAGGTACTTCCCTTTAAGGAGAGCGTGGAGCTCCTGACTCCAGCCGCTTCGGGGAGGGTTTGAACAGTGACAGAGAACACTTGTTAACAGCAATAAGACGTGTGTCTGCCGGAGCAGAAGCAGGCAGCCGGAGCCTCTGGAGGAGTTGTTTTTCACAGGCCTGTGTGGTATGCATGTGCGCCGCGGCCCACTCAAACCCACCTCATGGCCGCCTGGCTGGCATTCCTGGCTCGCTCTGTAATCATGGCGCTTTTCCAGGCCTCTCTGCTTCGCTCCGACCACCACCGGCCCCGTTTTTTTTTTTTATCTTTACACGAACCGGCTGCCGCCATTCACCTGACCGTTCAGCTCAGACTCCAACTCATCACCGGGTGGAAAGGTTCGACAACGAGGAGCCGGCTACAAAATAAAAAAAAAATTTATCTGCTTTGTACAGTTTGACCTAAAAGGCTTGAAACCGAAGAGTCTACGTGCCTTCCAGCATGTTGTCACACTCTTACAATGGTTAGAGAGGAAGTTACGTGCTGCTAACTAACGTCTGCAACTGTAGTAGGAGAGGTCTGCCAGGGTAAACAGACGTGATCGACAGAATTACTTTCATGTCCCCAATAAAGCATTTTTAAAGAAAAACCAGGCAATAGTGATAAGAAAACTGCACTGAATCCCTGGTGCTGACAGGCAAGTTGGGATGCTGTGTAAAAATGGGAATAAAAACAGGATGTAGTGATTGGCGAAGCTCCTAAATCCGTGTTTTACTCACAGTGGAACAATGTAAACATATCATGTTTAAATGAAGAAATGGTTCCATTTTTTAAACAACATAAGGTCAATTAGGATTTTATGGCAGCAACACATCTCGAATATGTTTGGACAGGACCACGTTTCCCTCTGTGAAGCATCCTTTCTTCTTTTAAACATCAGTCTGTCAACATCTGGGACCTGAGGGGAGCAGCTGCCGCAGGTTTTGGAGGGGGAGTGTTGTCCCATTCACGCCTGATGGAAGATTCCAGCTGCTCTACAGTCCTGGGTCTTCTTTGCTGGATTTTAAATTTCATGATGCAACAAATGTTTGCAATTGGTGGGAGGTCTGGCCTGCAGGCAGGACTCTTCTATTATGAAGCCATGCTGCTGTAATGGATGCAGGATGTAGTCCGGTAATGTCTTGCTGAACTCTGTAAGGCCTTCCCTGAAAAAAGACGTCATATATATGGGAGCGCGTTGTTCTAAAACCTGTATAAACTTGTCTGCACTGATGGCGCCTGCCATAGGCACTAATGTACCCCCATACCATCAGAGAGGCAGGGTTTTGAACTGAGTTTACAGACAATGATTAGTGGAAGTGTTCCGGACCCGTGCAGTGAACAGAACCAGACCTGGTTTTAATGCAGCTCTGACTTTCAGCCTTTTGTTCTTTGGGCAAAAACATTTCTTTGGATTCTTGAAATCTTTTCATGATATTATAAACTGTAGATGATGGGATTTTTCCACTGAGGACCATTATTTTAAAATTGTTCCACTATTTTTGGACGCAGTTTTTCCCAGACTGGTGAACCCCGGGCCCATCTTTACTTCTGAGAGATTCAGCTCCTCTAAAATGCTCCGTTTATTCCCAGTCCTCTCACTGACCAGTTAACAGAATTCACTGCCAAATCCTCCTCCAGCTGTTTCTTATTTGTACCATTTACTTTTACAGCCTGTTGTCTCCACAACCCCAACTTTTTGGAGATGTACTGCTGCCATCAAATTCAAAACGACCTTCGATATGTTTACTGTGTTCGACCGAGAATAAAATATGGGTTTATGAGATTTACGAATCATTGCTTGTTTTTTAAAAATTGACCTTTTACACAACGTCTCAACTTTGTCGGTGTCGGGGTTGTACACGACCAGCGACAACAAAAAGATTAAAACAACAACAGGGTACGAAAGGAAAATCTCACAGAATTCCAGACAATTTGCAGCATTCATGCAGGCGAGGGTGCATGACGCGCCCGCTGCAGAAAGATTAGGGCGATCAGCTGAGCACGTCTCAATACCACATTGTTCTTCACAGTTCTGCGCTTGTTTTTCCTCCAACTCTCCCAGCAGCTTATCACAGGAGCACAGAAGCAAATCTCTCCCCACTTAGGTCTGCCAAACTTCAGGCACTCACAGCCCACTTCCTACCATAAACCGTTAACAATCCACAAAAACGCCAAAGCCTTCCGCTGCGCTTTTTCAAGACTTTCTTTCCCCCCCTTTTTTGGTTTTTAATTGTCTCAAACGTAGCAGTAGTCTGCTGTCTATAAAAAAGAAAAAAAAATGGCTCCCGTTCTGGATAAATAAACACGTCGAGTGGCAATTAAGAAAATCCGCTTTGGGTTTGAGATTACAGAGCGACCCGCCTGCCTTTGTGCACAGGTGACATCTGTATTTGAGCGGCCACACAACTCGCTGCTGTGTGAACGTTTCAGGAAAAGGGTGTGTGTGTGTGTGTGTTAGCCTGAAGTCCTCGAACGCCCAGGCTCCCATTGTCTCTGCTCCACGCTGATAACAAACATCACATACTGTTCGGACACATCAGAGGGGAATGTGGCAGCCCGGGGCAAATCACAGGCACAATTAAAACATGTATAAATTTGTGGCTGTTGTTCAGTGAACTCAGTGACTGGCCTCACGGAACACACAGAAGGATTTTCCTTCCTGCAGACATCGGGGAAAGTATTAACGTTGGCTTCTGTATACCAAAACCGCTGAAATGTACACATCACAGCAAATGTATATCCCTACGGAGCCATTGTGCGCTCAGGATTCTGCACAGAAAGCACCTGGAAGAGCCACATCAGCAGCGTCTTGCCTTTGAGAGAGGATCAAGCAGAGCAGACACCCGTGGCTGGCCTCTCCTCCTCCCGGACTGCCGTAATGGAGATAAAAAGCTCCGAGATGTGCTCGGCTGGCACTCGCGCCGACAGGCCCGGGCTCGCAACAAAAGCAAAGCAAACGCGAGAGCGCGCGCACACGCGCCGTAAAGTCTGGAAACTAAGACTGTTCAAACATCGCACCTGCTGGCAACGAGCAAACACGTTCGTGTCCGACCAGTTTTCGTCGCCTTGGGAAGTCAGCCGCCTGTTTTCCCCTTTAACCATAGCTGCATTCAACCCAACCCGCCTTAATACTTCACTGCCGACTCTGTTCGTCATGAGGTTAAATTAAACTAAACGCACGTTTTTAAGAATAAAAGTCTGGATGAAAACAAAAGCGTCTCACCTATGTAGATGGAGGAGTCTTTCTTCTTGACATGGTCGTCAATGTAAGAAACGCCCAGGGGCTGCACCGGCGTGGCGCCGATCCCCAGCAGGACCTGGGCCCCGATCATCAGCAGGTACATCATGTTGGTGTTGGTCTTGAGGGCGCACAGAGCGTCCTCCTGCTGAGGCCCGCTGCTGTTGGCGCAAACGTCCCGGCCCAGCTCGGTCCTCTGGGTGTTCACTATCTCGTACTGATTGGTCAGGAACTCGGGCAGTGCCGAGAGCAGCGCGCCGAGGGCCATGACGATGCCCCCGCAGCCAATCAGACGGGGCCGGTGCGCCTTGGCGCCGAAGTAGCTGACGAACAGAATCAGCGCCAGGTTGCCGATCTCGAAGCTGCTGGCGATCACCCCCACGTCGGCGCTCTGCAGGTTGAAGCGCCGCTCCAGGGTGGTCAGCACGCTCACCTGGAAAACAGCAAGGCAGAGGGGTCAGGGCCCGGCGGCGAGCGGAAACACGGCGCCAAGGAGACGGTGGCTCAACTTCGCCCAAATAAAGTTAAACCTGCACTCGGTTCTTTTAGCCACGCTCTTGGTTAAACCGTCTACATTTTCAGCATGCAAGTCATCCTATTTGGAAGCGTGCTTTTCCATTACTGCACAGATGTTCAGATGTTCCGTAGCGGGGCTCCTCCCTGCCAGCAGGCCTCGGAGGCGAAGCGCCATTTATTCCAGGGCTCATTACGAGCCTCTGTTTTCATCAGCTGAGCTCAGAGCCGACCAGAAACCTCTGTCCTGTTTGCAACCCAGTGGCAACAAAGAGATTCCAGGGCTGGGTGACTAATTTTCAAAATGGAGGAATGGGGAATTCCCTTTACCGCTTTCACATAAAGGAGAATTTTTTGTATTCTTCCCCAAAGTGCTGAAGGGGGACAACAACCGAGACCTGAACTACAGGTCTTACTCAGTCCTGTTCCTGCCTTGGATTACATGTTTGGTGCTTTCCAACCTGAGCTCGACTCAGCGGTTTAAAACACACCGTCTCTCTTCCTCCCGCCTTGTAGAGTCACCTGGATCAGAGGGGAGGAGAGGGGGGGGGGCTCTACACGCAGTAATAAAAGCGTCAGATTGGTAAAAACGCCATAATAGTGTAACTGTAAGTAAAATATACTGTGATTAATGTGATTTATTAATCAGTGTAACAGATAAACAGGAATATACAACTCATGCTGCACATCGTAAACACAGTCATTGTGTCAGTGTATCATTTACACCGATTAGCTTTAAAAAAAGTTGGATTATTCAGGATTTCTGCCTGTCTTTAATTGTGGCGTGCTACAAGTTAAAGGTGTTTGTTTTCCTCCTCGGTGCTCACTAGTGCTGACAGGAAAACTCCGGCAAATAATGCAGCGATTTAAAGTTGCAGGAGGATCTCAGTCATTATTATAAAAAAAAAAAAAACAACAAAATGAGCTTCCTTGTGTGCCTCTCAGCAGACAGAAGTGACAGCGGGTCACACAGCGGATCAGAGAGCAGAGACGATGGTTGTTGGGAGCAGCAGTCCTTCACCGGATTTCTAAAATTCCCAGCGGCTTTGTAACGTTTCTGCCCTCTGAGCGTCTGTTTCTCACAAACACGCCATCACTGGCAGCCGCCCGGCAGGCACCGGGTCGCGCGTCTCACCGTGCATGCCTAAAGAGAGACGCGCAATCCAATCAAGCCCCTATCGCTCGGATGGGAGGCCTGAGCCTGTCTGAAAGCTTTCCAGGAAAACAGCCTCCGAGTGAGAAGAGTTCAGCGCGTTCAGCCCCTCGGCTCCGACTTGAACAGGCGGCTTTCCACGAGGAGTCAAACCCAAATAAATTACAGTCTGTGGAAACAAACGAGCACTCAGTCAGTGGTCACGGCCACATTTAGACCACATTACGACTCCAAGCAGTGGAAATGTTTAATCTGTTGCATGGCAACAAACAGACTTTCTAACGCCGAGGGGCGGCCTTCCGACTGAGTTTTAGCTGAAACAAATCAAAGCCTCCGCCATCTTTAGGATGAACTGTTCGCATACAGAAAATGAAAGCTTAGCACTGACTCAGAGATGCTGAAATTGTGCTTTTTTTAACTGAGCTGCTGTTTATAAACGAAATGATGGCCATTTAGGATCATTTCCACTCGGCTTTATGAGGTGGAACTCACTGAAAGTGAACTACGGGTCAGCTAACTCCACTGCAAAGTTAAATATTAGTCCTGGGAACGCAGCTTATTCTCAGCTTTTGTCCGTTATTTTACTTTATTTATGACATAAAAGCGCAATTTGAACAATTTGTTTCTCAGTTCCGCATCTGTGCAGCAAAAAAATTCAACCACAAGCAACAAAAATGCACAATTCTTCCTGCCCACATGAAGCAAACCACTTTTTTTTTTAAACATTTACTGCTTCGTCAGGGGTGCCTGACATCAAGGGCTCCATTAATGGCTACTCTCTGCACAGAAAGGCCCAAGGCTAGCACCAACCATAAATTACCCGGGTGTAACATTTTTGATTTATGTCTTCATTTACCCCATTCTAAACACCGAACCCTTTGGGAGCTCAGGATAAGAAAAGCAAAGCAAAAAAAACAAACAAACAAACATAAAAAAACCTGAGTTTGAGTTTGAACCAGAAACGTCCGCAGCTCCTCGCAACAATCAGGCGCTTCGGTTTAACCTCAGACTGGCGTGTTGGTGGAAACATCACCGCTCAGGTTCAGGTGTGAGTCTGACTCCGACTCTGCAGCTCCAGCTTTGAGTTTCTTGGTTGTGTAAATACAACCAAGAAACTCCCAGAACCTCAGCTAGGATTTCCCCACAGCCAAACGGATCTTTTCAAACCCCAACAACGTCACGACGACAGGCTGAACCGCGGGAAATGGGAACCTTAAAAGTTACGGGAACGGTTTGCGTTGTTTGGGGCACGATCTTTGACTATACGGTCACGAAAAACTGCCGCATGACGTAAAGTGTCAAAAGTTAAGATTTCTTTAAAGATAATGATAATAGTAATTAAAAAGATGAACACAGAAGCTTTTGATCGCCTTTCCAAGCTGATCAGAACGAGCACAGAGATGATTTCACCATTAATTCACTGAAATAAGGCAGCTCCTCCTGCAGAGGAACAGCTGCGAGGTGATCGACTCAGTGATGGTTTCATTCATGATGCTTGAACAGAGGCGATTTCTGTGACCTGAGTTTCTGCCATCCATCCATTTTTCTTGCCACACTTGTTCCTGCTCAGGGTCCTGTGAGGTGGGTGCCTGTCTCCGTTGGTCATTGGGTGAAAAAAAAAAAAACAGGCGCTGCTGCCATTTAGGCTGGTCATTTCAGTAATTCTTTCAAAATACGCAGAAAAGTAAGTTCACAACCATGACGTTCTAGCTTCTTTTTACTACATCACATTTAATACTGAGAAACTGTGGAACAAATATATCTTGGGTTAAATGTTTGGTGACTGAGAGTTTGAGTAAAACACTGCTGCAAAATAAACAAAAAACCCCTTTCATTAAACCTTTAAAATATGACTATATGTACATAACATGGATGGGCATTTTAAGGCAAAAACCACTCAAATTTGTTGGTAAAACTATATTTTACTTTAAATATTGGACGCCACCCACCCCAGGTGTTGTGTCACATTGAATAGCAGAAAATCCCAGCCCATCTGTAACATATATAGATAAATAAAAAGTATATAATTGTTGGTTATATACTGTGTGATTGTGGCCGTGACCTTTCCGTGTGGAGTTTGCATGTTGGCTTCACTGGTGACAGCAGGTGTGAGTGGGAGAGTGAACGGTTGTCTGTGTTGTTTGTTCCAGGCGACCTGTCCCCCGCCTCTCACCCAGTGACCCCCGGAGATGGGCACCAGCTGCCTGCGACCCCCGAACGAAAAAATGGTGGGTAAAGAAAATAGACGGATGGGTCTCAGTTTTCTACTCCCTTGGGACGAAGCATCGTGAGCCGCTTTCGCACTGAGGTTCCCTGAAGTGGTCGTAAACCATCACCACGCGCACACTCACCAACTTGGCCCTGTGACTACCTCTTCAAGCCCTCGTTCTCTTTCGATCATTTCACACACGAGGGAAGAAGGCACCTCAGGCCTGGCTTTAGGCTTTAGGGTGGTGTTTTACTAAAAACCACCTGGAGGAAAAACTAGCTGGAGCTTAAAAGTCAACGTCTCGTGGTTATAACCTCACGTGTCGATGCTTTAATCACAAGCAGCTGATTGTAGCCCGGCTCATTTCGGTCACTTGAGCCAAAACGGTCAAATAAGCAAGTGGATTTAGCAAGCTGGAAACAAAACTGGGAGCAACGAAGATCACCTGTTTCACTTTTCAGTTTCAGCTGAGCGGCTAAATCAGGACTCGGGAGTGCGTCGCTAATCGTCCTGTAGGGTAAGCAGCTCGCAGAAGGAAAAAAGGGAGCCACAACAGTTGAGTTTTCTCCCTCCTCCTCTGCCAACAAACACTCTTACTGTAAGTTACAGTCCTCCAAGCAGAGCCACGCTTTTAAGTCGACGCCGAGCCTGGTACCTGATGTTCTGTCTGCGCAAAGAAAACTTCATGGAAGTCAGGAGCACGCCCACCCACCCAGCCACCCGCACGCTCGCCTGACAGAATGACCCCAAACCCCTGCTTCCGCTCCAGGTGTACGCTCTGTTCCCTGTTTGAACAGGTGGCCGGTGCCAACGTGCCATAAAGAAATAAAGAAAATGGCTTCCAGACCCCAAAAAAGCCACAGCGTCTGTGTTTTCAATCAGAGTGGCACCACCACGCTCTGCAGCTGCTCCGAGTTGTCCAGGGGAGCTCAGCGGGTCCACTTAAAGAAGAAAAGATAAGATGTTCCACTCCAAATATGGCTGAGGCATTTAGGGGGTTTAGCCTAATAATTGGGAGCAAGCTTGGGACGGGTGTACGTGTGTGTGTGCATTACTACCATCCTAGGAGAATAAACATAATGTCGTGTCCACAGAGGTCGCCTGAGGAAGTGGAGCTCATCTCTGAGATGCTTTGATGAATAACGCGGAGCACTTTGGGGAGTTTCCTTCCACAAAACAATTATCTATATTAGGACATTTCCATTGCTGTGGCATTATAAAAAATTCAACTCTACA
>NC_051440.1:15229663-15230833 GCF_001649575.2 Kryptolebias marmoratus | reverse complement strand
GGGGGGGGGGGGGGGGGGGTGACCTTTAAAATACTGAAAACTAATGAACACATCTGCCCAGCAGGGAAGACAGGACAGAGAAGAGGGGAGTTGACCTTGAATGACATGTTAGGTCATTTAGTTTATTTTGGATTAAATTATTATTATTATAAATAATAATATTTAGACTAACCTGAGCTTTAAGGTAGCTGCTATGGTTCAGGACAGGTATGACATGATTAGAGGTTTTGGTACCTTTGGTATGGTTGACATATATTTGTAAACAAACATTTTCTCACATTGGGTAAAGGAAGAGCAGCATTCAGATCAGTTCTGCAGAGATGTCACCGCAGGAGATCTGTTTTATATTTAAAGGATAAAAACCCTAAAAGCCCTGAGCCCAAAACCGGGCTGAGGCTGCAGCTGCGCGCGCGCGGCACTCACCAGGTACGCTCCGACGGTGCCCTGCGCCAACATCAGCGCGCATTCCGATATCAGGAATATCTTGATATTTGAGAAGCATGTGGACGGTTTGCGGAGGCCGTCTCTCTCCAGCATGTCCCCGCTGCTCCGGTCCGAGTCCCGGCTCTTCTTCACCTGCATCCTCCTCCTCCTCTCCGCAGCACGGACCGCGTTAAGCCCGAGAAAACACGCCGGCGGCGGAGCGGCCGCGCCGAGGCAGCTCCGGAGAGTGATTCGCTTTCCTTCCACCCCCGGAAGACTACATCCGCGGCGTCTCCTTACAAGAAAATAAATAAAATCAATCAAAACTAAAAGGAAAAAACAAAATCAACCAGTTGTCAGTCTTTCGTCTGGCGGAGCAACGAGGCGCACATCCGAACTCCGCGGGGCTCCGTCGGTCTCTCTAAACATCGCCCCCCCGGCGGCCGCGGCGGCGGCGGCGGCGGCGGCGGCGCGCCGGAACATGCGAGCTACAAGCCGAAGGCACAACGAGGGACCCGCCGGCGCGCACGTTTCCGCCGCTCTCAGCAGCGGCTCGTGCTCCTGTCCGGACTCCGGCGTCTCCGGACTGTCATGGTCCCTCAGCCGCGCCGACTGCTCGGAGTCGGGCGGAGTGTGTGCGCTCCCTCCTCCCTGGGCTGCGGTCCTCCTCTGCAGCTCGCTCAGCGGCCCTAGAGGCGCTGTGAGGCAGCAGCTCTGGTTTTTTTTTTTTTTTTTTTTTTTTTTTTT
>NC_051440.1:15162417-15229624 GCF_001649575.2 Kryptolebias marmoratus | reverse complement strand
TTTTTTTTTTTTTTTTCTCCCCTGTTCAACACTATTTTCAAGTTCTGTGGTTCCCAAGTGTGGGCTCCGGGACCCCACTATGAGTCGTGAAACACCAATTGAAAGGGTCTTATGGGCTCCAGAAATGAAGTTAAGTTTGAAAAGTTACCCTTCGTCTTTTATGTCAGAGTTTTAGACTAAGATCGGACTGTGTTGGGAAGAGACAAGGGTTAAATTTGTTTTTGGTCAAACCTTTAAAAAGAACTTTACCTTGTGAGATGTGTTGTGAATGTGGAGCCAGCACAGACGTTAGCTTTCAGAAATGAACCGGGCGCCGCGGAACCAAAAGAAGCGCTGAGCGCAACATGTTAAACGTGTGACGGGTTGAAGTGCTTTCTCAGCTACTACTAAATCAAACTTTAGCTCACTATCTGTAAATCTGACTGAGTTTTAGCCCATTTTGTTTTGGATTGCGGCGGCCATCTTGAATCAGGTTGACTCCACATGGGAACGCTGTCTTTCCAAACAGATTTTTTTTTTGTTTTCCCCCCTCCTAAATACAGCACTGTTTCTTGAAATGTTTTCATCCACACGAGAACGCAGAAAATGCTGTAGTAACTATGCCAGGCCCGTATGTGGCGCTGTGATAAAAAGGCAGGGATTGTGAATACATGAGGAAAAGCCAATTCCTTTGTGTTTAACAACACTTAACGTCAAAGTTGTAGGTACACATCAATGTGTAGTGCTGGCAGTCTGTGTTGGAAATGACTCTCAGCTACTACCACACCAGGTTTTAGCTCAGTATCTGTAAAACCGACTAAATTATAGCAGGTTTTGTGCTTCCCAGGGTCAGCTGGCTGTGGCCATCATGTACTGAGGTAACTCCAAAAGTTAATTAGTTGTAGAGGAACATCTAATGATTACTTTTCAGACAGTTAAAAGTGCCAGAGGCTGCTGCAGTTGAACATGAAGGATTTTCATAGATAAGCTAAATTAAGCCAAAGTAAAGGTCAGCTGTTGGTTCATCCTCCATATTCTCTGTAGATATTTGGTATCAGCCTTTTTATTTGACTTACTGTAAAAAAAAGCAAATAATTTTACGCATCAAAAACTTTTTTTTTTCCCCCCATACTCGCTGAACACTGTTCAGAACCGGAGCTGGCGGTTTTCCTGCTGTCACTGGGTGTGAGGTGGGTGCGACCCTGGAGAGACTGCCTGTCCACCGCAGTGTCATCACGGAGGAGACACGAGACGAACGGTTCGAACCGCAGCCCTTCAGTGGTACCGTCCGGAAAAGCTGCTTATTGCAAAAAACAGCCACCGCATTCTTGCCGCCCTCTGTCTTAAACAGAGCCCCGTAAAATACGTGCCAGAAGATATAATATTTGCACAATGCGCCGCCACCTATTATTGGATTATCATCTCAGCACGTCTGGGATGAGGTGTCGCAGTGGCTATGATGTAACGTAATCACATAATGTGATAATTATTGTGCTTCGCCGAAAAACAAATGTGCTATTGCTGTAAGGGTTTTATGTGCAGTTTTGTACTTGGCAGCGGAGTTAGCCTGCTATGAAAAAGGTCAAGAAAATGAGTAATGGATAAAATGCAAAAGAGGTTTAATAGAAGGGAAAATGAACACCTACAAACTGGACTAGGCCATAAAAAATGGTTTATTGGGTTGCCCGATTTAGTAAACATACTCTGTATATGTTTTCCTAACTCCCTTGGGGTGGGTCTTGTGGACCTGAAACCAACTCTTTCTCACTTCCTAAGAAGAGCCGAAGCACAAAGAAAACTCTAACTGACCCGGGCAAGATTTGAAAGTGAGCCGTGATTCATTGCAGCTCCGTCACGCTCAGATTCTTCTGGCGCTAGTCCAAAGTAAAGTAATCATGAGTCGTAGCCTCTTCCTCACTTCTGAAAAGGACTCTCCCACACAGAAGTCCTCCCAACCCTTCTGTGCATTGCTTCCTATGTACGTTCCACTAGCTGAGAAATAGAAACTGTGCAGAAGCAAGACGATAACATTTCCGTTGCGTTAATCAAACAAACTGTGGTAGCTTGCAGCTGAGCAGCCATGTACAAAACCAAGAAAAGTATGCAAATGCCGAAGGCTTACATGAACACGGTTATGAGAAATGTAAAACAAGTTGCTTCGGAAGCAAAACCTAATGTCTGAAAGACCCCGTAGAACAGCTAAATCAGACACTTTTATCTGTTTCTTTTGTGTTTGTAAGTAGACTAACTTTGCTGCTTTCTGCTCAAACTTGACCAAACAGCCATCTATCATACCAAGTCCAGTAGTTGTTGGTTGATGACAACTGGACTTCCCCTGTTTCTTGAAGACAGTTTCACCTCTCATTCAAAAATTTAATGCGGTTCTGGTAATGGGTAGGGAGCCCCAGGTTTCTAAGTCACTGTTACGATGAGACTCAGACCAGTTTTAACAACAGTGTTCTGATTAAAATGCCGGTATGCATGTGGGGATTCCCCCCCCTCATTCTTTGTAAGAGTGTTTATGTACAATAGATGTGCAGATATATGAGTCAGGTAGAGGGTGGAGGTGGATCGAGCTGGTGCCAGGAATGTATAAACGGTGAAGCCGGCGCGGCATTGTTCTGCCCTCCGAAACAGCTGCTATTTATAGGGTTTGGGGAAAAGGGTGGACAGCTAAAAAGAAGCCCAACCCATCTGCTGGGAGACACAAATCAGAGAAGTTTGAGGAATGAGGGGGGAGTACAAACAGTACTGTACTGTGAAGTTTCCTGTTTAAACGTCTGAGGAAAGAATAACCAGCACTACCTGTTTTTCTACAATATTCATCATGGGACAGCCTAACAATTGTGCGCACACACACACACACAGAAAAATAAATAAATTATAGGTCTATTTTTAGTCTGTTCTAAAGAGTGCTGCCTTTTACTACATTAAAGGCCTGAGTTTCCTTGAAGGAATGCATATTGGCCACCGCCTTTTATGCCAGAGCATTAAACAAAGATAATCTTATGATCAGAATGTCATGATCCTGAGGTTTTTGTGTGTGTGTTCCTTGTTTATGGTTTTGCTTTATTTTCTTTTCGTTATTGTGAGTGTGTGTGTGTGTGTGTGGTTTTTTTCCCAGTATTTCCTTGTTTCATTTCTCAAGACCTCTTGTGCACAGTTTGTTCAGTTGTGTCCCTGTGACACCAGTCAGTCCTATTCTTCAGTCATTTCTTGCCCTCAGTGTACACCTGTTCATTGTATTCATCAGTCGCAGCTGTCCCCTTTTGACTCGTCTCTTCCTGCTTACTTAAACTCCTCGTCCTCATCTGGTCTTTAATCGTCCTATTTGCCTCCCTGTTCAATAAGTCTCATGATTTTGCTTCTTGAGTTTTGATATGCTACTTATTTTGTATCTGCTTCCTGTTGTGTTCGGTCTTTTTGTTCATTAAACCTTTCTTTTCTTCCCATTCTTTATTCTGTAATAAAATAACATTTTCAGACAAGTTAGGTCTGTAGTTACACTCTAATCCTGCGCGTATGCGACACGTTTTTCACATTTTACAAACTCAGACATGATCCAGAACACAAGCAGACCATTTTTCTAGAGAGTTCTTGGGTAGTTTGAACCAAAAGTTAAACCATCGTTTTAGGTTTAATGTCAGTAAACTCAAAATCCATCTGTAAAATTTCATCCTTTCTGTAGTCTCATAAGTTGTTGCCAAGGAAACAGTTCCTGGATGCAGCCAGTAGCCAAAGTGCCGAGGAACTTTGTGCTTACAGTAGATGGGCTGTAAACTTATCAGCAGATTAAATGGAAATGAGATATGACTCCGTGTAAAAACGCGTCGGTCGTCACGATTAACTGCTGCATCTGCTCCATAAAGATGGCCTCTGGTTTAAGTGTTCCTCTGACTTGGGAATCCTCTCTAACATTAAGCTTTTATCTCTGCAGGGCTCTGTCGGTAAACGTGGTCAGTGTTTTATTTATTTATTTGTCTGTCAGTGTTGTGTATTTTGTACATCTTGAGGCGTACTTGTACTACTGAAAACAAAACTGTTGCAACATGCTGCTCTGATTTTCACTTTAAGCGCTCCATTTTACAAATATCCATGATTTTAGGAGAAAATGAACATATCAAACACCAAGTTCCCCCAGTGAAGACAAAGTTTTAACACATAATGTCATCAAAACATTTCACAATACACCTGACATCAGTATCTGATAAGAAAAACAGCGAGTTTTTAAACCAGCTTTAGCATTAGCTTAGCATAGCGGTTTCCCATAGTTTAAACTTGTAGTCATCATCTGTGTCACTATAAAGTTTAATCAAATCAGCAAGTGGGGAAAAGCAACTTGAGAAACAACAAACTTTAACTGAAAGAGACAAAAAAATTGTTATGTAGCATAGCTTAGCTTAGTTAGCTTAGCATAATTGTTTTTAACCAAAAGGGAGCGACAAGGAAAACAAGCACCAAAAATAAAACATATTTTTAGGCTCAAAATATATTGGTTGCACATTACAGTATCTCTTCAGCATACTAAAGCCTAATTTGACACTTGCCAGCTTTCTTTAAACTAATATATTCTTGGTTTAAGACCAAAGCAAAGACCAAGACAAAAATGGCTCTAACTCAGGCAACTTTACAGATATTGAGCTAAATTTTGCTGTGGTAGTAGCTGAGACTCACCTTCAAAGCATACTTTGAGCACTGACACCTTGAGATTGAGCAGGAAGTTATCAAGATTTGACCAAAAGGGCATTAACTGATCTTAGTTTAGTTTTGTCATGTTTTGATTCAAGAAAGGAGGGAAAATTATATTTTATTTCGGATATCTTCAAGGTCAAAGTCAGTAATTGTCTCCTCTTAACTTTAGGGTACAATTTTAGGTTTATACTCTGGGACATAAAAAGCCTTTATCACATTTAGTACCAACTTTTAAATTATTTGGTCAGCCTTTTTTTTTTTTGTATAAATAAAGCAGATTTTTCCTGACACCTTTGGCCTGGATCCAGTTCTTCATGATTTTCCCTGCCCGTTCAGCGTACGGCGTCCTCCTCGTCTCTCCAGTCCGGACTCACAGCTGTCTCCTTCAAACCGATGTCCTGTCAGTCCGCCTTCAGGCGCCGCAGCATCCAGCCAATCAGCTCCTGCCGAGCCGAGCTGGAATTTCACCTGGAGGGGAGCTGCCTCTGCACGGGATGGCGCCCACCGTGTCAGAGACATTTCTGCAGTGGAAAATTCCCAAACATTTCTTTCCTGCTCTGGCGGACCTTCAGACGTCCTGCGTGCATTTGGTAAAGCTTTTCATACATGTAAGGAACATTTCTATTGATTTTTATCGTAGGAAAACCCAAAAGACACAGATTTAGGACACAACTTGATGTCACTTTTAATTAGTTTTGAGTCATTTTATAAAAACTAAACAAAGAAAATGAACTAAAACCAAGGAAAAGACTCAAACAGGATTTTCTTTACACTGTTTTCTTGCGTTTTCTTAGATTCCTCCTCAGGAATCAGTAAGAATATAGGGACAGTCAAACTGCATTCAGTTGGGAGAAGAGAAAATGTCACCAGGCTCTTTCTGTGATTGTGTCCCTTCTAAATATAGAGTCCTGCTGTCTGTTCTACATTTTGAACCATTTCATGCTGCTGCGCCGCTCTCTATTTTTACCCCAGTATCAATAGAAAGGGCGACGTGAGCTTTTAAAAATAGAGTAATATTATCTGCACCAGTGGGGAGAGGGTTTCAAACGTGGCACATGTAAAGCATCAAGGCCCAGTTTCTTCTATGGTAAATAAAGCATGTTTCCTGGTGTCACTTTGCTACTTCGACCCAAATAGCCCACCGTCCTCTCAGCTTTCCTACAAATGATGTTGCTATAAAGACGCAATGGCAAAAAAAGCATGCTGCGCCTATAAATAAAATCTTCTTCGCTCACCGTTCCCATAAGTGCAAGGACATATTTGTGAGAACTTTATACCTCGGCCAACAATGTAATGTGTTACATTATTTCAAGGAAAACAAAACGCAACCACAACCAGAAGAGCCAGTTTGATGACGTTCGCACAAAGGACAGGCAAAGAGGAATCTCAGAGAGCCGGCTGAGGATGGGAAAAGTGCTCACAAAAAGTGTAGAGTTACAAGCTGGGGATGAGGTGGAAACAACGGCCGACTACCGTGGGCAGCCTTCAACAGGATGTTGCAGTCGAACTTCGACTAATCACATTATTATAGTTATTATCCTTTGCCTCTGCCTCCATTTATCTGTCAAAACAACAGCTGTAAACATGATAAACTGAGCGGCCGAAGCAAGAGACGACAGGCTCCTCAGTCGACCAGCCTGGAGCAACAGCACGTGAGCTTCATTGTCTCATGAGGTTTGGTCCTTTTGAGTCCTGTTTTACGCGTTTGCGATGACGCGGGGAGGAAATATGCGAATGTGTTCGAAAAGCAGCCATGTTTTCTGGATGCGGTAAGCCCATGTTTACTGAACAAGTGAGAACAAACAGATCAGAACAACACAGTTTAGAGATAAAGAGCTCAATCTTGTATTATGTACAGAGAAAACACAGATATTTTTCAATCCGCAGCCAATGGGGCAATAAATATACCTGCATTTTATCCATGCTTATGTTGGAAACTGTTTTTTTGCGTGGAACTGTTCACTTACTTGCCTACATACAAGAGAGAAAATGCAACCAAACAGAAAATGATGAAAATGCTGTATTTAGTTGATCAAAGCAGAGAACAAAAAAGATTTTTGGTGATATTGAAGGTCCCTAAGTCAAGCAGCTTTGACATCTGGTTGTATTTCTTACCACATCTGCCAAACACCTGCATGTCCCATCTTTCACAGCCACAGAGGTAATTCCTGACAACGTTCTGTCACGGTTTCTACAGAGATCGGACCCAGGAGGAGCTAAAAGACCAAAAGATTTAACATTCGCCAAACAAAACCAAAACGCTGGCATGGCAGCAAAAAAAACCAAACTCCAGGCACCACCGAGGAGACCCATCCAGGGCATGGAGGCACAATGCCAGATGACTGAGAGACTATATGGACTGGGGCTGATGAGGAAATTAAAGACAGGGGGGCCTAATGATAATAGGGAACAAGTGTGGGTGGGCGTGGCAGGACTGAGGAGCACACACTGAGTGAGGGAAAAAAATCACCCTGCGGAGAGGAAAACACTGGGAAACAAGGAAAATACAAAAAAAAGTAAACAAAGAACAAACAACCCAAAAACACAGCTGAGTCCCTTAACTATTACAGGAGACAGGAAATAACTATCCTTGGAGTAAAGATATAAAACCAACTATATTCACAGCTTAAGGGCAAAGAGCGAGAGGCAGTAATCTCCTGATGGAAAACTATAGATTTTGTCAGGTCTCCTTTCTGAAACGAGCAGCACACAGGCCTGTAATTCCTATAATCAGGGCCTTCTTTCTACGGCTCAGCAGTGGCAGCATACGTACACTCAGAAATAAGGAGTGGAGGGTTAAAGCAAGGCTTTATTTAAGATGGGTGGAGTAATCCACATTGTGAGATTCGACAGCCACTCGTGAGACACAGCAGGCAGAATAGGACAGTATGATCCTAAAACATCAAGCAGCACACAGGGAGCATCAGGCCGGCCTCGTAGGCGTCACGTCTTCACTCAGCAGATCTCACTGCTCACGCTGCAAGGTTGTAATTTTAGTCGGTGACATTTTGATTTGCATTTGGCACATAGTTGGTTAAGAATCCGTGCTACAAAGCCAACTCATTGGGTACCTCATCGGAAATGTTTCCATTCCTTTTTTATAAAACAAAGGAGATTATTCATTCACAAGTTTTAGTTTTCAGGCTGTATTTTGAGTCTTTGTTGTTATTTTAGTGTTCTTAGTTTTAGAAAAATAATTTTAACCTTTTTTTCTGACATCAACAGCAGAGGCCTCAATGCAGACATAAAAAAAAACATGTACAGCATTGTCATCCCGGTCAGGTTTTGCATACTTCCATTTTATGCAAACATTTGCTCTTTGTGTGAACTTTCCTGCAGCAGTTATTTGATTCTCCCCTGATCAGCATGACATTTTCAAACACTTCAGCGATTTAGATGGTTTTTATGACTATATGTGTGTTGTTTTTTTGTTTGCTACCCAAAAGTCTGCACTGATGCTACCTTCTGATCAGATTCAAAGAAAAGCCAAAATAAAGACATATAATTTTTCTCATTTTTCACATATAAACATAAATTCTTTAGGCTAAAATGAAAAGTGTGCAACATGATTAGGGCCTGGTCTTTGAGGATTCTATTTTTGCACACCATTTTAGTGAATTTAAATCTTAAAAATGGACTTCACTTTCCTAAAGCCATGAAGTACATCTTTTGAAATGCTGCACACGCAATATAACCCTTAAATCGTTTAATCGAAATGACCACAAACTCAAAATAAAGTTAAACAGGAGTTCGGCCAAAAGTACAGAAAACTATCAGAATAATCAAAATCAGGAGCATGAATACCCTCACACAAACATCCTGAATATATGTGTGTCTAGAGTTGGAGCACAGACAAGGTTTTCACCAAGGGTTTACCTGACACCTTGACCTTTGACCATGTGATCTTGAAATCAATAGGGATCATCCTTGGCGCACGAGGTGTCCAGCTGCACAGTTTGACATTTGGCATTTCTACGTTACACGGTTGTAGAGTTAGAGCACAGAGAAGGTTTTAACAAAGGTTCCCGGGTGGTTTTGACCTTTGACCTTGTGACCTTGAAATCAATAGGGATCATCCCTGATAGATAAGGTGTCCAGCTGCACAGTTTGACATTTCTGTGTTGAAGGGTTATCAGTTAATCAACATCAAGAAACTGTCCACAGTCAGACAGGTAGACGGATAAAACAATATGTCCAGTTTTAGGACCGGCGTATGAAACGTAAAAATAAAGAAACTATCTTAGCACAACCTCATGTAACCCATCCATAAGAATAGGCTTTCTGATCTTTGGTGTTAGAAAACAGCTTACTCACATAAGAAACTCGCCTGAAAGATCAGCAAGCTTTTTCAAACTAAAGCAAAAGAAAACCAGCAATACTGAGACATAAACCAGGAGGTGTGTTCACTGATTATTGTCACACCTGCAAACATCCCATGGTTACAGCGCGAAGCTCTGATTGGTCCAATTTCTTGTGGTTTTTAACACAAATTAATAGCTTGACGAACAGCAGGCCATCTCATCTGACAATCACAATCTTAAGAATCTCACGAGAGTCCGGCTGTTGTGTAAATGAAGTGAGAAACATCGAGTCATGCTGCCGGACGATTGTTCTACATCAGCTGCAAAATGATATATTTCAACCCATTCTGTTTATACACCTTTATGTATAATCTTCTACATGTAGAAAATGGACCGAATGAAGGGGTGTTGATGTAAAGCCGGCTTTCTATTAAAAATGATGCAGAACTGGTTTGGGTGGGGAACTGCGAGACACCAGCCGGGAGGAAACGGAGCGAAGATGGAGAAGACATTATATAACATTCAGACAGGCTTCCAGGGGCCATTACAAACCACTTACCGTATTTATACCATGAAATATTTAGGCAGCACTTTTCCCAGTGAGCACTTTTTCGAATCAAATAAAAGCAAATGACAAACTCAAAAGAAAAAAGGACTGCAGTGTCCAAAAAAAAAAAAAAAAAAGTAAAAACTCCCTTTTTACTTCAAGTAGAGTCAAAGGATGTGACATATATCCCCGTTTTATGCGATGAGGAGGGATTAAAGGTTTACGATGACCACTGCGTTTTCATTTGCTTCTGAAGCTGAAACAGAGCAAAGCTGAGAACACTGTAGTTGTGAAATGAATCTGCAGTTTTCTATTTTTCGTCACCCCCTTTTTGGGGAGAGAAGGAATTGTTTCAGTTTGCGAATTGAAAGTATTCTGCTGTTTTTATTATTATTGTTTTTTAAATCGTCATCCTGTAATCCTGACTACATGAGTCTGAAAGCTTCCTTCCTGTCTGGGAAATGACACTCTAATGGCCGACCCCCCCCCCCAGCTCTCTGGTCCTCTATCACAGCTGTCTAATGAGAGCATCAGTGCACAAGTGGCTGCTAACGACGGACACTTTCAGTTTTATCAGCTTTTGAGTCTATACTGAAACGACTAAAATGCCTTGGTTGGATGATTTCTTGTGAATGATTTCTGTTTCACACATAGGAGAGCTACACCCCCCCAAAAAAACCTTACTCTGGTCAGATTCATGACCCTAAACAAACATCAGTTTGACTTCTCAAAATAGCTTTGAGTCATCAAGATGAAAAAAAAACTCCTCATTATTACTAAGAATTTGAGCCAACATACTGCCACAGATGAGGGATTGCTTTGAACAAACATTACAAAAACACTAAAATCAACTTTTATACCACAAGAGCCTTTAATTATTTAGTTTTTCTTCTCTGGCATGTCCTGTATCACATTGCTCTTACTGTTACATAGAGTTTTTTTTTCATGCCACTTGTACATTTTGTGTCCATTTCTCTTAAAAAACGAGCATCACCTCCGTTTTAATCCCTCGCTTCTCTTAAGCTTCGTGTCTCAAATGGAAGAGATGATTTAAATAAGTAATGCCATCCAGTGTCGCTCGTGGAGAGCACGTTTTTTCTTATCGCGGCGAGAAAAAAAAAACGTGGCGTTCGTCACCCACACAGAGTGAGTGTGAGTTAAGTCTGTAAGAAGATTTATTTGCATAAGCGAAGCTGCTTCCTGTGAAACTGCCTGGGATGAAAATGGCCTCGCTGGTGTTATGATAAGTAACGGCTGTGAGAGAGGGGGGAAGTTTTCAGAGGCTGTCTTACCTTCTAGGGGCTCGAGGAAAAATCGGAGCATTAGCAAAAATGTTTTTTGTAGTAACTTACAGCAGTTCTTTCATCTTTCAAATTGCTACAGAGTGCAAAAAATATAAGAATAAAAAGGAATGTGGCTTCCTTTGTTAAATCTTTAACCTTCCATCCTTAATGCTTCACCCTCTTAAAGACTGTTTTTACAATCTCTTGTTTCACCTTCGTGAACACATGGAGGAGCTTCTTGAAACAACTGATCCTGTTCTGTATATTAACTAAAAGTAAAATCTGTCTTTTAACTACTGTAGCTGTGGCATCATAGAGGCTGCGACTAGCTGGTGAATATCATTCGTGAAGGAGTCTCCAAAGTGTCTCGAAGCGTTCCCGGGAGGTGTTTTCAGTTTCAACTGCTTTGGTTGTGAACATGTTAAAAGATTTCCTCTCGAAACAGTCATCGTTGGCGTCTCCAACAGCACTAGAGCTGGACTTCGAGCTCTCCTCTGACAGAAAACATCCTCGGCAGACGTCCCGGTCTTAAAGAAACCACACAGATGATTATTAATAATTATTAAACTGGTCAAAATCTGCCCTTCTTCGTTCCAAAAGTGAACTCCAGCAGAATAAGTCATAACTGCGGAGTACAGAGCGCACCCATGTGGGCGACGAAATAATGTGCACGGCCCACAATGCAGCCGTGCATGGCGTAAATAAGGCGGGATTTTTCCAAAAAACAGTTGCTCGTGGTGCAGCTGGTGACTCAGTCGGGCTTTATGGGGACAGTTTTCTTGCGTTCGTTACTTTTGCGGGCATGAACGTCTCCGTTTTATTTCCTCTGGCTGACAAACGTTTCTCACTCGTGTTCGTCTTGGCATGAATTTTCACGAGTCTGGTAACGAAACTTATTGTGCTCCTGACATTTGTGTGAAGTTTCACACCGACGTGTTGCGCAGATAAAGGTCACCGCCTGGACTGCTTGATTCAAATCATTACAAAGCATGAAAGTCACTGCTCTCAGCTGTAGTTTTTATTATAATGTGTGTTTTCCTAAAAAAAAAAAAAAACCATGCAATTTATATTTGTTATCATAAAGCATTTGTTTACTACAATTTATCTTATCTTTAACTTAAGGAGGTTTTGAACCCATTCCATCTTTATTATTAGGCTAGTTTAATAAGTTAATTCTACATAATACCTTGATAAATCATTAATTCGTACTGCAATCTAAAACTTATTTTAGTTTCAACCCTCAGACAGGCTTCAAGCAAATGTTTCAGTTTCTAAAAATGTTCTCAATCCCACAGTTTAAAGTGAAAAAATTATCCTAAAAAAACTCCAAACCAAAACACACAGGAAGGCGGGCACTACAAACAGCAAACAGCCAATCATCTGAGGGTCTTTTTCCTTTCAGCCAATCAGCATCCAGGATATCTCCTCTGACTTTTCAGACTCCAGGAAGCAAAATAAAGTCTGTTGGGCTTCACGTTTATTGAACTCTACCGCCCCCCTGTGGTTGCTCTGAGTGGAACATAGTTTATCCCTAAGAAGGTTCAAATACAGAACAAAGCTGCCTTTGCTGAATAAAACTAATGTTCTCTATCAACCCAGAACCAAAACCCGGAACGTCCTAAAGCTCCGGTTCTCAAACTGTTCAGCTTCTGACCTCCATAAGTCACATTTACCTCAAACTGAAGCTGGAACCACAGCCTTGAAGATGCTGTCAGGAGAGGAGAGCTGGGTTAAAATGACTCAGGAGGTTCAGGTGAGGGGGTGGGGGGCAGGTAAGGTGGGTTCAGGTGAGGAGGTTCGGGTGGGGGGTCAGGTGAGGGGGTGAGAAGGTGGGGGGCAGGTAAGGTGGGATCACGTGAAGAGGATGAGTGTGTGGGGTCAGGTGAGGAGGTTCAGGTGAGGAAGTTCAGGTAAAGGAGGGGCAATGTGTCTTTTTGTCAAGGTCAGTTAGCTCAGTCAGCCATTTTGAATTGTGTTGACCCCATAAATAAAAGCCAAAGTTTTAATTACAGATTTTTTCTGTTTACGGAGTCTGCATCGAGGACGACTCTCAGCTGATCTGAGCTCAGTCTCTGTAAAGTTATCGTCACTTTAGTGTTCGTTAAGGTAAATTAACTGTGGCAGCCATCTTGAATTGGCTCGACTCCAACAGTTGTTTGGTTGTAGGCGTACATTTAGTGATTAAATTCAAGGAAACAGATTAAATTTATTTTGCCTCCTGGTAGTTTTTCCTACAGTAACTGACTTCATGACAAAAAAACTCAACATAAAACAAAGAAAGTAACACAGAGAAGGAGAGAAAACCTTAAACATGTCTCCTCTCTGGGCTGTAGGAGCGCTGGTGTCGCACAGGAAACAAGTTTGGAATTGATTTAATTCCTCCTCCTCCTCCTCCTCCTCCTCCTCCTGCCTCAGACTCCTGTGAGACACGTGAGGCTGAAACGAAATGATGTCTGTGGTCAAACGTTGTTGTGGTCTCTGCCTTAACTCCGCCCACCTGTCTGTCCTTTAAACACCACCTTCAGCCTCCTCATCCTCACATGGAGCTCAGGCACGCCACACCGGCTGCTCTTTGGGAATAAATCTGACAAAACTGAATAAAAAAAATGGAAGCGAATGTTGTGGTTCTGGGGACAGACAGCGTTGGAAAATCAGGTGAGAATCTTCCTTCTTTTTTTCATTTTTTAAAGAAGATAAAAGTTTCTCATAAGCTGTGATTGTTTTTCTGTAGAAATAATAAAATGCTTTTCTCGTTCCCCAGCGCTGACTGTGCGCCTCTTAACCCGGAGGTTCATCGGGGAATATGGAGACATTGGTAAGGAGGCATGTTTGTTTTTCTTCCTCAAACTGATTTGACCTTTTTTTACCCAACATATCAGGATCCTGAGCTTCATCTCTTGTCTCCTAGAGTCCATTTACAGCCACAGTTTCATCGCAGACGGGAGGGAGATCAGCTTCAGTATCTGGGACTCGCCCTACTCCGAGGTACTTTATTCACACTAACAATATGTGACCAGGATCCCACAGCAGGATACCTTTTTGTTACAATAACTTCTTATATGTCCATGTAAATGTCTGCTTTTGATGACAAAACATCAGGAATAAGTGATAGTTTGCCAAACAAATCATTGCCATCAGATGCACCGATTGCAGTTCTGACCCACCAAAAAACAACTTTCTAGTTTACGCTTGGATTGAAAATTTGACCGTGTTTGAGACAAAACACAGACAAAAATAAATGAATTCTCACATTTTCTCCAAAACGACATCAGCTCTACGAAGGCGTCTCTCTCTCTCTCTCTGTTATTGTAAATCTGATGTGAAACTCCTGCAGGTTCCTGGACGCAGCTATTTGTACAAATTAAATTCAGCTAATTTACTTTTACAAACAAGATTAAAACTTGTTGATGTTTTTTTTTGCATCACTCGAAACATCAAAATAGAGGAATGCTAATTAATCTTCTGGCTGGTTAATCGAGCCTGTTTCTTTTTTTTAATTAAATGTTTATTCAAGTTAAGCAATGTAGGTCATTGTTATTTGTTAAAGTGTTAATGTGTGTTGTTATTTAGGTTCTGTTAGAATCTGCTTGTGGACCCGATGTGGGAATGATTAAAGTGTACCTTGACTTGTAGAAGAAGCGAAAAAAAGATAGTATATTGTATGTTGGTAATCAGTTGCTTCACTTCCTAAAAAATGGCATCAGCTTTAAAAAAACACACACTGGTGGACCCATTTCTAAAAAGACACCATAGGAGTGAACAAATTCAGTCCTCAATTGACAGAACATGTAAAAAAAAAGAGGATTTTTGAGCTGCTGAAGAAGCCTGGTACCCCTGGACCTTGTTGATGTAAAACACTCTGATCTACAGATGCTGCGTGAACTGAAATGCCGGACTTCACAGGACCCGTCGGCGGAGACGTCCCCCTTCCAGAAGAAGGTCCGCTGGGCAGACGGCTTCCTTCTGGTCTACAGCATCTGCGACAGGGCCAGCTTCAACGCCGTCGGCAAGCTCGTCCAGAGCATCAAGTCCACCAAGGAGCTCCTCGGCGACGAGAAGGTGCCCATCGCGATCGTGGGCAACAAGCGGGACCTGCACCACAGACGGACGGTGCCGAGCGAGGAGGGCCGGCTGCTGGCTCTGGACGCGGACTGCCTCTTCTACGAGGTGTCGGCGGCGGAGAACTACCACAGCGTGCTCACCGCCTTCCACGGACTGGTGGAGCGGATGAGGGACGCCAAGCTGGCGACCACGAAGAGGCCCCTGAGGCTGAGGGGCATCGTGAAGAGCATGTCTGCCGTGTTCGCCAGGAGGCGGACGGACTCCCTCTGAGAGGCGGGAACAGCTGAGACTGACTCTGGAGACGATCAGCCGTTAAACCTCTGAAAACATGTACGCCACACAGCTTCACAGACCCAACGAACAAACGTGACATTCTCAGCTCTTCTTGACGTGTCACCTGCTCCTTTTCCCACAATCAGTCATCTATTTCTATTCTTTTACCATATTTAACCAGAACTGGATTCAGATTGAAAACGATTCTATGCAAAAAGTGAGCCGCAGTTGCCGAAGACGTCGTTATCAGTCTGATTAACTAAAACCAGCTCCATCATTGATTTCCTAACGACAGATCATCTAAAATCACAGATAAAGACAATGGATAGATCAAGAAGTTTAGATTCAATCAGATCTTATTGTACTTTAAGCATTACACTGAAACTGAGCTTTTGTTCGTCGCTGAGTTCATTTAGATTTAATTTTCAAAAGGACCATTTCATCAGAGGAGGTCACGTTGTCACGGGCGCTGCTGAGCGTCGTTGTGAGTGAATGTCTTTGAGAGGAATGTTTGTCTGTCTGGTTTACATGGTGTGAAAAGGAGAGTCCAACCAGCAGAAGAGCAAAATGTCTGGCAGAGGAATTCCTGTTGAAATCTGTAACGAGTTCTTGAAAGTGAAGACGTGTATAAATGTTTACAAGGGTAAAAAAAAAGAGACATTAAACCTATTTTTTCTACATATTTCATATATTATGTCTTGATTTTACGCCACACAACAAGTAAACTGTATATAGTTTTAAGTTTTTTCTTTAAATAAAGTGTGTTTTCAGTTGTGAGTACTCTACAGTTGCAGAAATATATACAAGCGATGTGCAGTAATTAATAAACACCGGATCCACAAGGCCTGCTCCAGCAGAAACCGTGACTGACTTTAACCTGAATGCAGGCTGGTTTTCTCACAGTTTGCATCGTTTCCCTGCAGCAGAACCGCCTCACAAAACAAAAACACGATCAGTTCCAACACTTGATGGCAAACAGCCTGAAAGGAGGTTTTGGAACTCATGCATTTAGGCAAGATAGGTTGTGAAGTTTCAGATAATTTCTTGTTTGGACCACACATCAGGTATTAGATGGCCTGCCTCCAAAGGACAAAAGCGAACAATAATCCTAATATTAATATAAGTATTTCATGAACCACTGGAGGGGTTTTATTAAAACTTTCAGGAAATAATCTTCACATGCACCTCTACAACTAATTACCTTGTAGAGTCAACCCAAATAAGGATGGCTGACACAGTCGACTGAACTTAGGCAACAAAAAATTGTAACAATTCGGTCAATTTTACAAATATTGGGCTAAAATTGAGCGTGGTTGTAGCTGAGAGTGATACACAACACATACTCTAAGTGTTGCCCTGTGCATAAGATCTGTGCTGAAAACTTTAGCATTAAATGTTGCCATAAATCCTTATTTGTCTGTAAGCAAAATATATCAAGAACCACTGAATAGATTTTAAGGAAACTGTCAGGAAAATAAAAATTAGATTTCCATCTACAACTCATTAACTTCTGGAGTCAATTTAATTAGCGACGGCTGCTGCAGCCAATAAACCTTAGCCAGCAGAAAAACGGCTACACACAGTTAATTCAACAAATATTGAGATAAACCTTTGAACTTTTGACCAAAATGGCTTCAAATCCATCCCTTCCTGACATAGAAGACCCTTAATCTGAAAGTCTAGTCCTTCAGTTTAAACTGCATTTGTTGTCTGTCTGCAATTTATTATTTATTGTCACTTAACGTGGGACTGACACCTACATAGCTGCAGTCTGATGTCATCATTTCCCTCTTTTTTGGGAGTTTAATTTTGAATAAATCTGCTCTTATTTTGACTTTGAATCAAGCTAAAACCTTTTGCCAGTGCTCTTCTTCAGCGAGGCTCCGTAAAAACAAAACCTCTAATTTGTCCTAATTCTGCTCCGGCAAACTTGCCGTGACCCCAGAGATTAGGCAGACGAGGTGTCTGATCATCCCGCCCCCCCGGCTGCTGTCGCTGGGTGTCGGGGAAGACGTCCACCTTTCCGGCTAATAAGGCAGCGAGACGAAGAGGGCAAATGGCAGGTAAGCTGGTGCCGCTCGTCCTCCGTTTTCTTTTTTTCTTTTTCCCCCCCGTGTGCGAAGAATCTGACAGAAACAAGGCAGGGGTTAACAAAGCAAGACTCGGGCCGTCTGGCCCCTGAAGGTCACTGTCACCGTCTCTGATCCCTGAAGGGTTCCTGAGAGGGGGACTCCTTACACACTGAGACGGTTCACCTGTGAAAGCCCCTTTTAGCTTCACTGGAGCTGAAATGATGTCTGTCCGCAACAAACAAACCTTACAGTGAGCAGGAAATAAGAGATGTGCCACGTTATTACGATAAAAGTTTCCTCACAACTGGATGTGCATATTTAACGGGTTCTTGGTGATGCTTGGCGAGGATTCCTGTACAAGCGTTGAAACAAAAAGCCATTTTTGTTTGCAACAAACTGCCAAAGGAAACACGAAGGAAGCGGGCACCATCAAATGCCTTTTATTTACAATAAAAAGTGGCTAAAAGTGGGTAAAATGCACGTTTGGTATGGAAATCTTTCACAAATGCCTTTTTAAATTATTACTGTATCGTTCTTTGAAGGAATGTGTATCACCCGCCCCCTTGTGTGCCAAAGATTTAAAAAAGATCTCGTCAGCGCTCGGAGCATGCGTTAGGGACAACTCTACCTACTACCATGCCAAATTTGAGCCCAGTTTTTGTAAAACTGACTGAATTACAGACATTTTTGTCCTTGCCGGGGTTGATTATCTCTGGCAGCCGTTTTGAGGATGGATGGCCTCAGAAGTTCATCAGGCGTAGATGTGCATCCAGTCATTACTCTAGGAGAGTTTCATGAAAGTCAACTCGGTGGGTCATGAGATATTTTGCTAACAGACAAACACACACACCTGTAAATATATTATTTAAAAACAAACAAAAACACCCACATGCCACATCATACCCCGCACGGCATGTGATGCAACTCAGTCGCTGCACAACCTCGACATGAAAACATGAAACTGTTACAGTAAATTGAGTTTACTTTTTCAATTTTCCCAGTTTTTCATGTTATATTTTCACAGTTTCTCATCGAACCTTCCTAATTCTGCCAATGAGAATGCCTGAAAGCACACTGATGTGACCTACAAGTAAAGTTTCACAGTTTCATTTTAGATTATCTGCAAAATAAAGAAAAAAAAAGAGAGATTCCATTAGTTTTTTTCCTTTTCTGACTCTTCTGCCCGTCCCTGACACAGAGCTGGTGGCTGACTTTTTGCGGGATGCTTTGAGCAGCTTTAGCCTCCATTTTTAGAGTTCAGTTTGATGCATTTCTTTAATTTACCCTTTTATTCAGGAAGGGCTGATGGTCTAAATTGGTCGCTGCAGCTTGTTGAAAACATTGAAAGGCTTTCGCGACCCGAGTTGTTTTGGATTTTTGTCAAATAGTAACTGAACCGCTGAACTCTGACCACGTTAGGTCAGATTCATACCACCCCGTCTGACGGAGGAGAGTTCACACAGCAGGTAGAAGCACCTGTGACGAACTGATGAGCATCGATCCTAAATCAGACGGCTGTTTGTCAGCCGAACAACGTGGCGACAGCTCTGTCTGCAGCTGATCGGAGCTCCTCTGATGGCTGCACGGTGTTTTTCCTCAAACCCTTCGAGGAAAAACACCGTGTATCAAAGGTTTCAGGTTCTTTTTTTTCCCTAATGGTATAAGACATCAACTCAGCGCTTTTTCCTCCCCCCTCTGGCAGAAAGCACATTTTCAAGAGCCAGAACTGATCAATGCTCAATGTAATTTTCTTTTATCTTATTAAATGCAAGCAGCTCTTATTTCATTATGGGGTAACTAAGCAACTCATACAGGCTTAAGGAGGCCAGTAGGTTCAAAGACCAGGAAACACAGAAATAAAGGGCAAGAATCTTGCCGTAATTAGATTAAAACCCCTCATGAATTCAGTATGCCAGAGCTACGCTGGTGGCTTTTAATTTTCTTGCTAAAAACCATCCTATCAACAAGATTACACTGAAATATTTAATGATTATTTACTTGTTGACATGAATGGCAGACTTAAATCACTGAGTTTTAAAAGAAGATTCTTTGTTTATGCATTTAAACTGAAAAAGACAGCGTGCAAGTGATATTTAGCTGATAATTAAATTAAACTTGTATATTTAAATCAGTTATTATGAAATAAAGAGAAATAACAGTTTGCAGCTTTTCTTCCCCACCTTCTCTTAACGGATCATTTTATCAACTTTTACATTTACGTCTATCGATGCCACTGCTGCTGACGGTAAACTTTAATTTAGTTGGTGTCTACTAAAGAAGGACAAGCGTAAAGAACCAGTTCTTTTCCTATCTTCCTCAGTGCCATGTGCTAGCTTACCTTTACACACACGTCGTTATTTTGTTGACACCTGTGTAGTCTGCTACTTGGCTATGTTGCCCCTCTGAAAAAGAAGGTTCAGAGGAGGAGAACTGGGTTTGATTTCCAAATGTAGACTTCAAGAAAGCTGAAAAGGAAACAGTGTTCTTCTGATTTAGAAAAATTTAACTAAACCTAAAACAAACAAACAAAAAAAAGAAACCAACATTTGAACGACATTTGAAAACAAATCTACACGATAGGTTCTTTTGCAATATGGCACACCATTTTAAATAAATATCTCTGTTTAAGATAAAACTAAACATATAATATAAAAACAAGTACATAACAAAAAATAATCTAAAGAAAGCCCCAAAAGATGATCGAGTAACTTGAAATATGAGGTTTCACAGGGATGTGTGATCGGTCCTGTACTTTTTATTTTATTCAGGAATATTTTAATGAGCATGGCATAAGTGTTCATTTTTCAGTGCAGATCTGCTACATTTTTCCAAAAGTCCAGATCCAGTTACGTAAACGAGAAGCAGGGATGGCTTCAACTCTGCTTCTAAACTCAGACGTACAACAAGTTGTCGTGTTTGAACCCAGGCGCCTTAAGAATGTATTTTTCTCACTTCACTTCATATTTACTTTGGCCTTTTAGTGTGAGAAACGTTGGGTTAATTTTGTACCAGAATGCATCCCTAACAAGATAACAAGATTTCAAAAACAAGATTTTCAAAACTGTCAAATGGGAAAATGAAGCGAGAAGCTGAATTAAGTAAATTTGGGTTTAGCTAATCTGTGGCTGCTAATTCCTGCCTGACTTTCTTGATTTAGGTTTACTTTACCAAGTCTGTTGTAGCATAATTTAATCCATTAAACAAATCGGTCTTCAATAAATTTATTGAATTGCTTGAACAAACACAAAGACCTCGGTATCCCCAGCTGAGTCCTGGACTTTTACCTTGCAGGTTTTACCATGTTTGACAACCTGATATTGACTTTTAATTTCCTAATAAAGTATTTGCACAGGGGGGTCTGGAATGCGAGGACTGTAGGACATTTAAGACACTCTATTAGCTTTTTGTTGCTCGGATCATTAAATAAAAATGTGTTAACAGTTCAAATATGCCAACTATCCTTCAACTCCTGCCCTTTTACCCTCGCTAAGCTCTCCCACAACGACTTATCGGACCTCCTGCAGCGCCGCGCCTCCCAGCAGCTTTCCACACGAGGTGTTGATGTGTAAACACAGTTACCATTACTCGCCCCCAGCGGCGAATGTAGTCAGAGTTCAAGGTTCAGTAGCACACGGGCTTTTGCGGGTTAACATTTAACAGTTCGTGTCATTGTTTCCTCAGGAACATCCAAAAAGCTGCTTCAAACAAACTTTGGTTTCTTCTGATCACTTTTAAGCCACATGAGTCACCTCCAAATGTCGCTTTTACCACACGGAGACACTGGACACTGATACTGTGGCTGAAAAGACACCAAACTTGCTTCAGTAGGGTTATAGTAGGTCATATAAATATTTTCAGGTTGGAGCTTTTAAATACCCAGAACTCTACCATGGCTGATCAGGCCTGGAGGGCAGAGCTTTAATCGAATACAAAAACAGGATCAGTTGAGGAGATGTTTCCTCTTGCGTGAAAGGAGCACATCGGAGGGGAAGTGAGACCGAAAGATACATGTGAGTCAGGAAAATCGATCTGATATTTGGTGGGAAGCTGGAAGGAACTCCGTGGCAAAAGGTGTTCGGAGAAACGCGCAACTCGATTTTTATTGGTTTGCAGGGATATGAATGGGAATTCCAGCCATGTATTTTAAAAGGGGATTCCCCAAGCTTTACAATGATGCCAAACATTATACGAAGGGATTTCCCGACGCTACAGCAGCCAGCAGAAAAAAATTGTCAATTTCTTCGGAAATTATAATGGTTATGAGACAAAGAATTATTTCTGAAGACATCCTTGTTAGAAAACGTTTGATTTAAAGGTGGATCAGGAAGATTATCTGCTATTTTTGTTATTAGGATTGATGGATGGTGTATTTATGGGATTATTTCTGAGCAAATCTCAATCAATATCAATATCAATCAATATTTTCCCTTATTTTGCACTGCAGCCTGAGCTCACTGACTCATTTTGCCAGCAAGGGTCACAAATGTGCCTTTTTTTTTTTTACTAGCACACTGTAATTCATTTCAGACGGTGCTGCTTTTCTAGCATTTACAGTAATTCCCACGTCTCACCGGTGGTTCTGTTTTCCTCCTCTGCCTGGTGACCAATTGTCTTTTCAGGCCTGCTGAAAGGACAACACGGAGAGCGAAGAAAACTAGTATATCTGACACTAAAAGAGAATTTAAACATATAAGTTTTCTGCAGGTGGACCTGAATGAATTTTAATTGAAGACCACTGGGCTGAAGTCTCCAGTCGTCTGACATTTCTTCATCTTTTGACTTCAGGAGACAGATTTGCTTAAAACTATTAAAATATCTTAGATCCATAGTTCTTCAGACTTTCTAAAGGTCTGTTTTCTTTCTTTTTTTATTCCTGTTTCTGAAAGTCACAGCTTTCAAACACTGTTCATCAGGCCTCGCACTCCTTTTGTCCTTCACTTGTCCACTTCCCTCTTTTCTTAAGCTCACTCTGCACATAAAGCTGGATTTATACTTCGCAAGAAGTCTCGAGACGTTGTGCTTATGCTCAGCGAGAAGCTGCAGCGCAGAAATCTGCAGAACTGCCACCGTTTCCGACAGACTCCCCCGTGGATAACAGTCGTGCCATCTCCTTCCACGAGTTCTTCGCCTTTTGACTGTCTTCATAAGTTTTGCTGGAACAGATGTGAAGACCTCATCGGTTTCCCTCAGTAACGCATAAACCACACAGCTCTGACCAATCACACGATATCATGATTGGTCAAAATGACGCCATTTTTGTCTCGCAGCTACATCGGCAAGAGCAGATTTCTTCACTTCTCGCTGAGTTTAAATCCGGCTTCATGTTGTCGTGGTCAAGCAGAGGAACAGGATGGAAACTGAGTGATAAAAGCAGCCACGAGTTTAAAGAAAAACTCTTAAAGATCTTCAGAAAGCCTGAGGACCCATTGATCAAGACCGCTTTAAGATCCACAAGAAAGCCCAGCTGCTTAGAAGTGAGATATAAAGAAATTAGCAGTGGTTTAAATAATCATTGTGTCTTAAATAGATCAAACCAGAGATACTTTGCCTCCTTATTATCATCCTGAGAAACACTAAAGCCTTAAAGGATGTAAAGCCTTTGGCTCAGCTCATCCACCTTTACAGAACACCTGCTCCACGTTCAGCATGCTTAACACGTCGTGTACGGAGCAGGTCCTCTCAGCGTGAGACTAAACTTTGACAGACACGGCCGACTGCTCGAGCTGACCCCACCGCAGGGAGGGGGGGGGCGTCCGCCCGAGTTCGACTCGTCCTCCGGATCACGCTGCAGAACAGGGAAGCGTTGCAAAGAATGTGTGCAGAATCTGAAGAATGCTGCTGATCACAGAGCAGCAGCCAGGGTCAGGGATCTGCGAGAAAACATGTTGCATTCAATACAAGAGAAGAAAACTGATTAATCAGAATAATCATTCATCAATTAGAAGCCAGAAATGGGAATAAAAGCATTAACCAGGATTAGGAGCGTGACATAATCTGACCTCAGTGCATCAGGATATTTACAGTTTTCATCCAAATCTAAAAGGAATGGGTTATTGTTGTTGATTTAGATCGTTTGTGTTGTTGCCAGGGGAACTTTTGGTGCAAATTCTACAGACAGAAAAAGGATTATAATAGCCTTTTGTTTTTGTTAGACAGGTCTACATGCACGTGTGTCAAGCTTGTAAAGCTTACTCATTACCAAGTTAAAAATGGATGATTAAATCTGCACAGGAAGAGCAACAAAACACACAAATCTCCAGCAGATTACAGTATGAACAATAACATGACTACAGATTAAACAGCCTCATTAAAAGCCTGACTGTGGGATCTGTAAATAATAGTTTTTGTGTTTTTCTTTAAGCTTCAACGCTCAAAAGACCGCAGAGTCCAAAACCTTATTTTTCTAAGTTCATGTTGTTTTTCCTTTTTTTGTATGAAAAGTTTTGCAGCAGACACTTTATCACGAGACATAAACTCCAATCAGCCAACAAAAGCTTTTTAGAGATGTTCAAACACACCAAAAAAAAAGTATATATTTTTAGTTTTTTAAAAGTTATATTACAAAACAACCATCGTTGACTGATGTGCTACACAAAATTCAAACTAAGGAACAACTCAGGTGAGCTCAAATGTAAGAAAAACACATCATGAAACAAAGAAGTTTGTTTAATAAATTAAATAAAAATCAGCTGAAACATTTAGATAACATGTGCATGTGTGTGATATTCAGTGCCAACCTTTTAAAAAAATAAATCAAATTATTGAACATATTTCTGATCAGCTATTTGCACTTTAGTTGTGTTAACACTGTTTGAACACTCAGTTAAAAGAGCAACAAATAAATAAAAAGTGAACAAAGTGGCCCCAACTGTGATCTCACCATCAAAACAAACCCCCTATTAGCAACAGATTTGTTAGATTTCTTATTATTATAACACAAAGGCCACATTTTGTTCTATGAAATGTTTTGAACTATTATTTTACAACACATGGTGTAATGTTTGACAGTCGCCACCAGAGGGCAGCAGAGTAATTAAATCCTCACACATCAAATCGGCTGTTTCACCAAAGACTTGTTTGTCTTCGTCTTCCTCTCTTTGTGTTCTTGTTTATTTATTTTCCCCTCATCCATCTGTTTGTCTTCCTGTCGCTCGGGCAACAGAGCCCAAATCATGTTTTATCAATAGGTACAACATTTAATTACCTCCCCGTAACGTTCACAAACCACGTTAATCAGTGTTTGAACAGTGGGACGACAGCATGTTCTGAATGTGGAGAAGGATCGCTGACGACAGTCGTGTTTGCACAGTGCACATTTCATTATTTATTGATTTATTTTTGACTCATGCTGAAAAAGAAAACAAATTATCCCTTGTGTGACTCATTTCCCGAGGGGCCGGTGTGTCTGTCCACAGCCGAAATGCCACCTGTGATGAGAACCTCTGACCTGCTGATTCACACACAATGTATCCTGCAAGTCACAAGTGGCAACGGAGGGCAATTTTTACAGGCAACAGTTGGCTCGGTGCTGAAATCCTTCCCGTTCCAGCAGCCTGGTTTGAACAGAGCGGGGAGTGTGACAGCCACCGAGACGACTGGAGAGGGAAGGTGTGCCGTCCATACAGAGAACCGGGCCTCGGGCTACGAGACATTCTGTCAAAGTGCAGAATCGAGAACGGAGCTCAGTCAAAGGCTGCCTGACCTGCAGAGAGGACCACCCGACTGCAGCTGCACTAATGTCCACTAATGTCCTGCTGCTACCCGCTTCACTCTGACCCCTCTCCTCCTGTGAAGACTGCATTTAAAAGATCAAGTTTATTTACCTGCCTTACCTTTACTGCATGACAGACTTATGTAACAAGCTAAGATTCGACTGTGTGGTCCACAACAAAGCTTTTTTTCCAATGAATATTGTTTCCAAGCTTTAAAGCTAGGTGCCATTTTACTTCAACTGGAAGTAAATACAGCATGAACATGATACATATGTATTTATACATGCAAATAAACAATAAAAAAACAAATAATTTGAGCTGTTTTAGGACAAGAACTGCAGCAGCAAAGAGCTATGAGAAGAGAAGACAGATTTCCAGATGTGGAGTAATCAGTTACAGCAGAAAAGTATCTGTAATAAACTCTACAGCAGCGGTTCCCAAACTTTTATAGCTTCCGACCCATAAAATAACAGTGACAAAGGTGTGTGACCCCATCTGTAGGCTGTTTAAATATCCAAAAGTCCCAATGATCCTAATAAATAAGGGCATAATGACAACACAAACAGTCTTAGCATCCATTTTGCTATTTTTTAAATCAATAAATGACTTGTATTTCAATTCTCTGTAAGGACCCCTGCTTGGTGTTGGGTGACCCACATTGGGGTTCCGACCCCAACTTTGGGAATCATTGCTCTACAGTACAAGTTTTCTAGACTTGCTGCTGTCTCAATAGCTGCCTTCATACTAAAATAAATGAACAATAAACTATAAAAGCAGCCTTTAGCAATACTAACACAGTCCACAAGAAGGCACTTGTGCCACAATTGGCTCAGCAGTAAAATATCCTGACATGACTCTGATCAAGAGTCGATACTCTTTTTATTTACCGCCGTGACTCGTCCGCGGTCACATGTGTTGGACCAGTAGGTGAAATTAAAGCAGAGGACAATTTCGCAAGAACCTGTATGCTTCAACCCCGAGGACAGAAATCTTCACATTCACCGAGCAAGACGTGGACACAGACAAGAATTGGTTTGAATAATGAATAAATTGTGCTCCAACAAGCTGCACAAACTGCAGGTATCGGTGAATGCTACTGTTTCCACCACGAAGTGCTGAAAAATGTAGGCTATTCTGTGGCACACAGCCACATAAATGCTGTTCATGAGTTAAATAAAAACAGCTGTTTTTCTGTGTTGAGCACAAAATAATCTAATAATTAAATATAACAAACTACAACAAATGACCTGCAGCCAATAGATTGTTGCTTACAGCCAGTTTTGACACGATATGACGCAAAACAAAACAATATAACAAGTTATGATCTGATTTGGTGATTATTTTTTCTTTTTTTGTTTGGACAGAGAGCTTGTAAGCGCAGTTAACATTTAGATTGGGGTCCTTAAAACGAGGGATTGAACGATTTGAGCGCACGTTTGCAGCTGAAACATCAGAGATGCATTTCGGACAGAAGCGCTCAAATGTCAGCATCTTCCCGGGCCGGACTCCGGCTACAAGCTGCAACTCAGGAAGTGGTGTGACCTTCGCAGGACCACAAAACTGGAAAGTTAATGGAACCAGACCACTAAAATAAAATGACTAGTCTTCCCCCTTTAATTAGTCACAACACCTACTGGCGCGTGAGTCACGGCCTGAAAGTGTTCGTCTTTCTCTTGAATCAGATTTTTTCTTCGCACCTGCAGCCTTTAGTTTAATTATGAGTCATTTACCAGAGGCTACATTTACGTCTTTCGAGAAAAAAAAAAAAAAAAGCAATCGCTGCACAAGCCTCTGCCTTCTTCTCTGGCTTCCTGCAGCGTTGTGATTCCTGCGAGGTCAAGGGGGAGGACGGCGTGAAAACAGAGAAATAATTCATTGTATGTATCAAGTTACAAGAGGAAGCAGGATTGCAGGTACGAGCCGACGTGTTTGGTACTGATGAGGAGAGGCACACTGTTGTCTTGGTTACCAGGAGTCTGAGTCGTGCCTCAGCTGCTGGCGAGGATTACAAGAAGTCAGACGGTCGCAGGTTTCGGCGAGCGCTTTCTTTACAAGACCGTTAAAAAGAAGAACTATTATCACGTCCAAACTACTCATCACAGCTTTTCCTGGAGACGTCACACATCATCTGTCCCGTATTCAAATGTGGGCTCACTTCTGAGTATTTTTACCAAACAGCTGGGGTTGGTGGGAAAAGGGAGAGTTCGGATCTTTTTGAAGTGTGTTTCGGCGGGAGGGAGCCCAGCTGTCAGCTTTAGTTTAAATCTAAACGCATCGATTTGCAAATGTTAAAATCTGGATTTCGTCGACCTTACTTTGTGTTATGTTTGCTCCAATCGAGTTACCGTAGAAACGTGTTGCAGCAAAGGTTTTCATCTTCTCTTCGCTGAGCCACGACGAATAAATGTCTGCAGATAAAAGTTAAAGTTATCATCAGAATACTGTCTTTAGCAATGACTTTGAAACGTTTGATTTGTGTAGAAATTCCCAGTGATGCTAACCAAGTTAGCTTTAATGTGGCCTTTTTTAATATGAAGTTAGCATCTGTGCTAATAGTTGGTCAGCAGCTCTAGATTATTTGAGTTTCCTGTTATCGTTTCATTGAGAAACATTTTGTAATCATATCCCTCTGAATCGTAATCGAATCGTGAGCCAGCTAAAGACTCCCACCCTGAATGATCGGGTCAGAATTAAACTATTTCTCCAAACTGCAGTCCTTCAGTCATCGTTTTACAACAGGTAAGGTCATATTTGCTCATAATGTTTTCACAGAACGTCACTCTTAAAAAACCCAACAAAAAATCTTTCTTTTTTAAGAAAACCAAACGGCTAAAAACACAAGCAAGAAAACTAGCCTAAGAGTGAGCGAAGGATGTGAACTCCACCACGAACAGACGGCAGAGGAGCGGATCGAACTGCAGCACAACAATTAACACCTGAATTCATTTGTCCGTTTAGCAAATTAAAACATTAAGTCTGGCCAAGTCACATGATGGGAAGTGCAAAAACCCCAAGAGAGTCTCTGCTTTAGTCCAGAACACTAAGGTGATTTCACAGCTTTACACAAACAAAGCCAAACCTAAAAGGTTCCTCTCAGGTTTCTGACTCAAAGGTTTGTTAATGAAAGATGCGAGATAAAAAGTAAAAAACAACCACCCGAGCAGCTGGGATCCGAGCAGAAAAGACTCTTTCTGACATCATTTATGTTTGAAGAAACAGGACTAAAAAAGTTTGACTAATCTTAAAAAATAAAATCATATTTTATGTCACACTTTGAGCTTTACTCTATTTTCCTTTTCTTCATGCCGACAGAGATAACCCGTGAAGCTTTGAAACCCTTTTTTTTTTCCTGAGCAACAAATCTCTCCGCTTCAGCGCGAACACTTTTTCAGCCTTGTCCCGATTACGACGTGGCGTCAGACAGGAACTGACGCAGGAAACAGAGACAGTGATCAGAAACGTTCCCTGAAGGAACCACGCTGCACGTCGGAGTGCGTGTTGTCAACGACTCTCAGCTACTACCACACCAAATCTTAGCTCCGTGTCTGCAAAACGGTCGACTTAGGACCACGTCTGGGCTCGCTGGGATCAGGCAACTGTGGCGGCCATCTTGAATTGGTTTGACCCCAGAAGTTAACCAGTCGTAGACTGTGAGGTTTTGTGTTTTTCTTTGTTTTTGTTCATGCTTTTGTTGATTATCTTTGTTGGTATCTTCCATTCACCCTTAGTCAATGCTTGGTTTTCTACCACGCCCACCTCCACCTGTCGGCAATGATTATCACCCACCTGTGCTCACTTACTCATTATCCTCTGTGCTTAAAACCCGGTCACTTACTCCACTTCTCTGCTGGTTCATTGTTTAGTTCTGTCTATTCCTACCTGAGGTTTTTGATTTAGTTTTTTGTTTTGTGTTGCTGCCTCGACAGCCTTTTGTTTTTGTTTATCTTTTAGTTGAATAAATGAGTTTCTTTATATTATGAGTCTGGGTTCGCCTCCGTCTCCACCTGTCCTGATGTAGACGTGCATTCAGTGATTACTTCCTGAGTTCCGTTAAAATCCGTCCAGTGATTCAGAAGATATTTTGCTAACACACCCACACGGTTTCATTCTCCCCAGCCATTCACGGCGATGAACAGCGAACACGATCGAATTAAAGCAGCTGTTGCTTCTGTGAAGGATTAAAACGGTGCCCTCCCTGCCAAATACGGAGGATTAAATCCCAGCTCCTTCAGCGGCGACGGGATGGGTCGGGTCGGCGTGGCCCCTCGGGGTCACCGTTCTGCTCTACTCTGCGTTCCTGAGGGGGAAATGTATTCAGAGCGAGTCCGTTTGAATTTCACAACAGTGAGAACGTGTGTCTGCGCGCCGCCCGCGGTCATGCTTTTTATGTTAAACAGCTTCGCCCGTTGAATCCGGCGAGACAAATTATTTCCAAACAAACAGCAGGAGAAGGACGACGCAGAAGGACGGAACGCCTCATTGTCTGCGTCGGCGTGTGTGGTTTGAAAAATAAAACTCGTGGTCGAAGGCATTTTCTGCTTTCTTCGTTTTCTTGGAATCCTTAGAAATATAAATCAATGCCACTATTATTGTTTTAATTAAAAGATTTAAAAAAATATGTGGATTCATTAATTCATTTTCTCTAAAACTCCAATTTTTTCTATTAAAAAAAAAACAGATTAGTGCTCATCTGAGTATTGATCCAGTTCAGTTTTCTTGTCAGTATTTTACTCGTCGACTCAAACTTCATTAAGAAGTTTTGAAGGTTTTTTTTTTCCCCCACAGAAGCCAAACAGGTTTGCTGGTGTTTATTTTGGTTTTATGCCTTTTACCTTGATAAAGGCTTTTTATTTGTTTGTGTTTTATTCTTCCATCTGCTCTGAATGAACAATAATGAGACGTTCAGGATGTTTTTTTTTCCCACAAAGAAAAAGAAAAATGAAAAGGGAAATTTGGCTTCTGTCTGGATTTTCTTTCGTTGTGGTTTTTTTTTTGAAATCTTTATTGTGCAACCAGTGTTTCATGTCTGACCGAGAGCTTTTATATCCGATCCAACTGGTCTCTGAGTCTTTTCAGTTTTCTGCTTTGACTAATTTTTCTACTTCAGAATGATAAAAGCCTCTCAGGCGCAATTCAAGATGGCCACCACGGTCGCCTGACCTCAGAAAACACAAAAATGGCTACAAGCCAGGCCGTTTTACAGCTAGAAATCTAAGATGTGGTGTGGTAGTAGCTGGGAGTCATCCCCAACACATGATCTGAGACACACAGAACTATCATTTATCGACAAAAGGTGATCTTAATTTAAACCTCATTAAAAGGCGGCTGGCGATAAGCAGTCTGAACTCACTGCTTCCACAGTAAACTCACATTACAAGAAAATAAATGGATTTAAATATCTTGTATTGTTTCATTCCAAAAGATCCTCATAAATAAATGTAAAAGTAGGTCTGTTTGTGTTTTTCTTAAGTCTCAAATCAGTGAAGCCAAATGTCTTAAAGAATTTAAAGCTTACAGGACCTTTTAATGACCACTTCAGTTCTGATGTAAGACAGAATCTGATGTAAGTTTTTGAGCAAACACGATTGTGTCGGTGTGTTTCTGGTCGAACCGTAAAAATTACTAAGGGGAAATGTATTCAGTACTCTCATGGAATTCGGATCCTTTATATGTAAAATTTGATGTGATTAGACTTTGGCCTTGTACAACCTTGTGTCAGAAACCCATTGTTTGTCTTTTGAACTCCTACAGTAGGATCTCTGACCTGATTCCTGGCCAGCACAGGTCAGAGACGAGGCTAAAGGTCGTCTGAATGAACCGACCGGGCCGCTCACCCGAACAAGGAAAGCCCAAACCGGTAGAGGAGCTCGGCACGGCCGGAGTTCTGATGCCGTTCAGTCCTGACGGATCTGAGCAGAACCTGCGAAGTTCACTTCAAAGCAAACAAAGGGTTTGTGGGTTTCATCAAGCTGCCGTTACAGCCACAGAGGACGTGACAGCGAGGGTCCGAGAGGCCGACGACCTTATCTCGGGTGAGGATGAAGACTCTGAGGAGGACGTGTTGACGAAAACCCGGATCACTGCGGATCAGATGAGGAAGACCTTCAGGGCAAAGGTTCAGGGTCCAGTTCAGGTAGCAGGCAGGATGGTGACTTTTTTTTATCATTCTGTCCCCTCCAGTCCTTAAAATACTGAAATAGGAGGACATTTCTTTGTGCCCATCAATCATCACCAACATCAGCTGCAGGCACGTCAAACAAACCACAAAAAAACACTGATGTCTTGAAACAGAACGACGTCACAAACCCAGTTTTTCTTTTCTCTCCACATCTAACACGTTGCCTGAAACGTACATTTGAAGTCGTTTTGCTTCAGGAGCCGACGTCATTTGGAAAACACGCGGAGGGCTGAATGCAGGAGTGTATAATGGGCATAAATAAATATATAAAATCAGATTTCGCAGCATTTTATCTCTGAGCAGCACATGTGGTGCTTTAAGATGTGGAGAGTGGATGGAAAGGACACTCAAGGGATCCATTTTCTTTCTCTCTCTTTTTTTTCCTGTGGTCACAATCACTCCATCACCCACTCAAGGCTGCATTAGACTGAGGCTCAACACCAAAGCTGGCAGCATCTTACTGCAAAAAAATGAAATAAAATAGTTTTATCTCCTCAAAATTAGGAGAAGAAATGAAAACATTCATTATTCCTTTGTGACGGCAGAGTTCTTGTCTTCACCTTAAATTGAATTCTGGTCATTTCCAAACAAACTGGTGCAGATGTTTATTTAATTTTTATTTTTTTCTGCACACATTAAATAGATTTCTCAGAGACGTGCAGCAGAAGATCTGTTTTATTATTATTATTATTTTTTGGTCAAACCAAATGAAGGGGCAGTAATTTGTTCGAGTCTTAAGTGTTATTATTGAAAACAATGCCCACCCTGTGTGGGAACACAGAAATGAATAAAAAAAGGAGCTGCAGTTCCTCTTTGATGTCCTGTAATGTTCGCACCACAAATTATTCCCAGTGGGATGTTGCAAAAAAAAAAAAAAGGAGTATGAAGCCGTAATATTTTGCATGATGTGGAACCTCTATTCCTTTGTGATTATTCCTGAAATGAAGTCTGCAAAAGCAATTCATAAATTTAAATATATTTTAGGGAGGATTTTTTTGTTTCGAGTGACAGAACGGCTGTGGTTCTGTGGTTCCTGCACAGCTCAGGGAGAAGCAGCGGCGTGAGTCACCTCCAAGAGCCTGAAGTCCCATCCTGCTGACCCCACCCCCCACCCGCAAACCCCCCGACCCATGTGAGCGGACAGCTTCACTGGCTTGAATCATCTGAAGTGTGCGGAGCTCCAGAGACTGGTTGCATTTGAAAAAAAAACTAAATGCTTTGTTGTTTCTCAAAATGCCGTCATGTCTGAAAGGAGTAAGCTACTTATTGAAAGCGATGCCATTGAAGAGGCAGACGTTCAGACATCTCTGAGCGAAGCGCCCAAACAGAACCGAGGCCACATCCGGCCTGGCTCACACCCGGCTGTACGTCCAAACAGCCGTGTAAGGATTTCAGTATTTAGACTTCTTCTGTTTTACTTCTTGTTATCTCTGTGTGTAGTTTTACTCCCTGCGCCCTCTTTCTCCTGTCATTATTCACCTGTACTCGTCAGCCTGCCACGCCCATCTGCACACCTGTCTCTAGTTTGTAATCAGTCACCTGTGCCCACTCACCAATCCCCCACAGTCCTTATAATCTGTTCCTCGGCTTCACATATTCACTGGTTCATTGGTGCAAACGTGCACTGTCTGGGTTTCCTCGTGTTCCCTGCTGTACTGCCACCTCTGCGTTTTGTTTTTGTTCTTTTAAAATGAATAAATCCTTTTTCTTTCGAGCTCCTTAAACTCTGTGTTCAGCCAACTCTCCGAACCTGTCAGGCTGCAGCCTCACAGCTAAAGGAAATGGTTTTTTTTTTTTTGTAAAAATGTGGGAACACTGAGTGAATTTGGTGGTGTTTGTTTAAGAAGCTGGAAGTGATCTGTTAAAGTTAAAAACAAGCAGATCAGAAGCTAAAATTAGCACAACAAAAGCTAAAATGAGCACAACCTTACATAAAAAGCTAAAATTGATGAAACTGTCTCTAAATGCTAAGGTTGGCAAACAGCAGCTAAAAGAAAACAAGTTATAGCTACCAAAACAGTAGTTAAAAGCTAAAATCAGCAAAACGGTCACTAAAAGCTGAATTAACAAACAGTAGATGAATTCTAAAATTAGCTAAACTGTAGATAAAATCAAAAATGACCGAAATTGTAACCAAAGAATTAAAGTTAAAGCTAGCAAAATAGTAGTCAAAAGCTAAAATAGCTAAACAGTAGCTAAAACTGTGGCTAAAACCTAAAATCAGCAGAATGATAGATAAAAGCTAAAATCAGCACAACAGTAGCTAAAAGCTAATTTTAGGTTTTAAACCCTTAATGATTTCAATAAAACCAAAAAAGTGAAATGTTTTTTTTTTTTTTTTAAATATAAAAGTTACAAATACCGAAAGTTGTAGTACCCATGTCTTAAATTAGCTAAATATTTGGATACCTGAGTGGGAAAAACTGCTGTAAGTCCTGGTTTAGCTCGGTAAAACCCAAATCCCTGGCAGCGTTTCAGGAGTTTTTCTTTTATTACGCTGCTGTCACTCAAAGGCCACCTGCAACAGGTAAGATATTAATTGTTTCCACAGAGCCCTACATGAAAAGATCTGAACTCCTGCTTTAAGTGCATTTTGCTGCGCTTACAGCTGCAGTCGTGGCAGGTTTTGATCCCGTCACTTAGACACCATGTTTACAGCAGGTGTGAGTGGAGCCCGCCCACACACGTCACCCTTTCTCCCACCTGAGCGCCTTAAAACGAGCTGATGGTGACACCTGTCTCCTGTCTGATCTGTCTCATCTTTGTCTGGGGCGAAGTCTCCTTCCCTTCAGGAGCAGGAGAGGTACTTTGGTTCACCCAGACACAAACACTTTCTCTCAAAACCTAAAAACTCAGTGCACGTCACCACAATGACACAGGGAGAAAGAAGCAATTTTTTTTTTCTTTTTTGATACGAGAAGCTGAAATATTTGAAATTATTTCATTCAAAGGAGGAAAATGTTGAAAGAATCCAACCTTAGAGCCACGACGTCGGTCATAAAATCCAACAAGCGCGCTGAAACTATGCCCGCATGTCTAAAAGAACAACTTCTTTTCCTTTCAGTGCTCTTCTTGCCGAACTAAAGAGCCCGAAGGCCCCTGCAGGATGAACTGAATGAGTATTTCTGCACGAGCAACGTTGTCTTCACGTTTCGTATTTTACATCCACTTCTAATCCAACCCCCGCCCCACTGTGAGCTTCACAATTCCGATAATTACAGAAAATGGTTCTTAAAAGACCCGGCCGTAGGCGTGAAACATTCTTCCGCTGAACTTTCAAAAATATATGATGCTTTTTTGTGACATTTAAAGCTCATCAGAAATCATCCCGGCAAGAAACACCATGAATTTATAAATAATTAGGAGGAAATATGTTCCCTCCTAATTAATAAATTCTACAGATTTACCCATTAAAAAGAACCTCAGCAGTATCAAAGCTTGTGTTAATGAGATGAAATGAATCCGATGGTGTGAACGGCTCAAAACTCAAAACTCCAGCCTTGCTGCACCTACAGAGTGAATCATAAACACCACAGGTTTTATTATTTTCCTTTTGTTGCTTTATTTGTGGAGATAGATGTTAGCTGAGCTCACAGTCGTAATAAATCTGTAATTATAATTTGTTCAAACTTCCGTGGTGACTGACTTCAGTTCATGACAGGAAATAAATCATCAGGGTTGGGTTTGTGTTCTGCTGCTCGGTGGATTTCATTTGGTGCTTCCTTTTTGTAATCCTCACATGAAGAATGTCAAAGTGCTAAATGTGTTTAAGGTTTAGCCCATCGGTGTGGAAATAGTTTAAAAAAAGGGAGAAAAAAAAAAGAATCGAATGATTTGAATGGTGTTTGTTTAAAATGGCAACTAAACGCAGTTTTATCAACGACAGAAAACGGATGTTCTGTGAAAACGGAGCTGAAGTTTACTGAGTTGTTGAAGCTAAAAGAAGCAGAACTCGAGCTGAAAGCTAAACGATGTGGAATCTGAGGGCAAAGATAAAAAAAAAAAAAGCAAAATGCAACCTAAAAACAAAAGTAGCAAGATGCTATACCTAAAAGCTTCATGTAGCAAAATGCCAGCGAGAAACTAAAAGTTGCGCAAAGCTAGCTAAAAGTGGCAAAGGCTAGCTAAAAGCTAAAAGTTGTAAAAGGCTAGCTCGAAGTTAAAATAGGCAAAAGGCCAGGCTAACTAAAAGCCAAAAACGGCAAAATGCTAGTTAAAAGCTAAAAGTAGCAAAATAGCAGAACGGTACAGCTAAAAGTTAAAAGTGGCTAAAAGCTAGCCTACAGTAGCAGAAGAGAAAAATAAAGCCGGTTTGCTGAAGCAGATTTAAAGGAGAATGGTTTGATGAACTGAGGAGATCTCAATGTATTTCTTTGGGGAAAATATTCGTAAATAAAATAAAATATTTTGAAAAGAATAAAAGTTACAAAAACCAAAAGTCACAGCAGCCTTCTCCTGAATGAGCTGAACGTTTTGATGTATGAATGTCTTAAATATCACAAAGTATGCAGAAGGAATTAGATCAAACAAACAAACAAAACAGGAAAACTAGGTGTGTAATTTTTAGAAAAGTGTTTTATTTGGTAAAAATCGTTCTGCTAATTGGTGTGTTTGGAAAAACAAAAGGTAGTTTTTGTATTTTACATGTCAAAATGTATGGTTGGTATTCCTCTCCATGTACTGTTTATGTAAACGTCTGCAACTGTATTTACTGGATGCTGTGCTCCGGCTGTCAGGCAAATCTTCCTTTCAAGCCACCGTGTTTGAGACGATCTGGTGATCAATACGTCGACAGGCAGCTTTGTTTGTTCAGCCCTGATATTTATTCTGCTTGGCTGTGCAACTTTTTTATGTTACATAAGACGTGTCTGTCATGGATGTGAAGCTCTTCCGTCACACGTGGAAGAAACACAAATGTGAAGAAACCAGCAAAACGGACTTGAACGAGAACAGGCGGACACGCATACGAATAATCACCTGCACAGGCAGCTCCCAGCAAACGCGGCATTTTCTCCAGGTTGCGCCATAAATTATGGAACCATTTTAATTGAATAATTTGCAGATTCCAAGAACTAAACTCAGCGCCTGAAGCCAATGACAAAGGGCTGTTATTGTGGACAAATCATCTTTCTTTTCTCCTAAATGCATTCAGCTTGTTGCTGCTTCATGACAGATTGGTACCCTGAGGCAGATTCCTGAGCGTTTACTTGGTGCTCGTGGAGAAGTCTATAAACGCCACAGCCAGGAGATTGGATCATTTTCCTTGGCAGATTAACGAGGGCTTATTCTGATCTGTAAGAACAAGATGTGGTGTTTGGGGGGGGGGATGATGACTGACTTGTGAGTGATGTTTTCTTTTCTTTATTGTCTATGTCGATCTCCCACCTCCGCTCCTCTCCTTCTAACGTCTCCTTCTTCCTAGATAAATTTGTCTCATCAGGAGGCAACTGCTGTACCGCTTTTGAGACTTCATGACCCCCTTATGGTGGAGCAAACACAACATTTTTTTGATTGGTTGTGGCAGTCATCTCTCAAGTTTGATTAAAATCCATCCATTGGTTCATTACCTGGTTTCCTATTCGACACACAAGCAGAAACCTTGTCCCCTCGCCTCCGGGCGATAAAAATGATGTTGGTGACATATATTCATCAAGCTGCATCGTCTCTGCTTTAATTCCTGGCTCTGTGAGCCTTTCAGTGAGACGTCTGCGTGTTCCTTTTGACCCACGCGCTTTCTTGTGTAGGATACTGCCAGGGTGGAAATAAATATGCATATGCAGATTTAAGGAAAAATGCAGAAAACCAGATCTCTTGGCTGCATGCTTTAAAAATCCCTCCTGGCTGTGGCGTTAAAACTGAATACCTTCAACAGCGTATTGCAGCGGATGCATTGACATTCCTCCGTTTTCCTGTAGCTTCCCTGCATGAAAACCCTTCAGTCTCCCTCTGTTGTCGAGAGCTCACCGCGCACTGGAAGGAGTTGGCGCGTCTCCTGCTGTTTCTGGAATATATAGCCTCCAAACGTTGTCACATGCGATGTGGGGAGTTGTGTACGGTGCTGATTGCCGACAGTAAACTAAGATTCCACGTGCAGAAACTCGCGTTTATCGTCTGCCTCGAAGGCAGACACACGATTATGATTTTCCATGTGTCTGTGTGTGTATTTGTCAGCACTGTTAGCAAAGTATCTCATGGCCCGCTGGATGAATTTTAATGAGAGTAATCACTGGGCGTATAACTGATAAACAGCTAGAGTCACTTCAACTCAAGATGAACGCCACATCTAATCAACCTTACAAACAGAAAACTGGCTGTAACTTTACTGATATTGAGTTAAATTTGGAGTGGTAGTAGCTGAGGATCATCTCCACGATATGCTCTGAGCACTAACACATCTCACAGCATCACATGATCGATCACATCATTGTTTACAAGGTCCAACCGTAATGCCTGTAACTCCGACACTTTCCATCAGGAATACTTGGCCTCTGGCTTTACGCAGGTTTTCGTTGCTAAGCCATGAAAAGACTCCGCAGTGTGACTGAAATCTCTTTGCAGCTGATCTAAGGCCACTTTTAGTCCCAGTAACTGATGACTAATACATGCAGGATCTTATTACCGCCTGGCTGTCTAGCTGCTGCGTGATCCAATGGTTTTTTTGGGGTTTTTTTTTCACACAATTTGGACGAATCTCTCACCAGCTTGAGTCCTGAATGTATTAAACAAGTGTAGTTAAGGTGGGAGCGAGGCAGCATCAGGTCATTCTGGGTCAGGTGGAGCGACTGATTTAAGGTGGAAATAGGACAAAGGGCAAAAGTAAAACGTGTTTGAACTATTACGCCTTTTAAGTCAGAGTATTAAACTAAGATCATCTTAGGAGGAGAGGGAATGGAGTGAGAGCTGTTTTGGTCAAACCTTGAAAATAACATTCTGCGAATTGTCACGATCTGTCAGAGGATGTTTTGGGAATGACTATCAGCTATTTTTACCTCAGTGTCTGTAAAACCGACAGCGTTGGAGTCAAGGTTTTAAGCTGAAATATTGCTTAATGTGTAATACTTTAGATATGTGTTTAGAACAGTTCTCAGCTACTACCGTACCTAATTTTAGCCTAATATCTGTAAAATGAACATCCGTAAACCTGACTGTGTGGCAGCCATCTTGATCAGTTGTAGATGTACATCCATTGATTACTTTCTGAACGTTTCATTAAAATCCCTACGCAAGCACACACACACACAGGAAGTCGCATGATTCATGGCAGCAGGCGATAATGACAAAATGGCTTTCCTGAGTTGACATTTTGGATTGCCGTGACAGACAGAAACATCATTAGTTGGCAATTTTAAAGCTCCCAGGTGCAACATTTGGGGGGAACTCATTAGCAGAAAAGCAATACAGTTCTAAAAAAATTATGTTTTTAATTAGCCGTGTGAAAACGAGACTCGGCGTGTTGACATCACCTCCGAAGAGGCATTTTGTATCCGCAGAAAGCACGGAGCCCGTCGCTGAGAGGCTTCTGTGTTCCTGCTGCCGTTCAGAGCAAACAAACCGTTTTCTGCCGCCAGATGGAACAAAGACCTCCACGCCGCCTAATGACTGCCTGCTTTCTGATGGACCTTTTATTAGGGCTTTTTAATGGTTTTCCTGGAACACGTAATGAAACTGAATTTCCATTTTTATGACAGGTAAAAGTGTCTTCTGCAGCAGCTCGGAGAGGACTTGAGACACACTCTGTGCTCAAGGAGAACACACACACACACACACACACACACTTCACAGACCGACGGAGGGAGGCCTGCAAATTATTCACATAAGACCGAAATACATCATACAGGAATATTGTGCTTTTGATATTGCTCAATATCCTTTTTTTGATGTTTCAGAGAAAGCCAAAGGAAGCAATAAACACAAATATTAGTATTATTGGAAGTTCACCTTAGCTCAGTTGATGCTAATCGTTCCTCAGGCTCTTAAGAGACACTACTATCGCACAAAGAAAGCTGAAGGACAAACATACTTTACGTATAAAGAGGATTTATTTATAATATTACATATTTACACTGTAAGCACGTCATGGAAACGTTTTCAAAACAGTTTTGTTCCAACTGCTCTTACTGAGAAGAATAAATTAAATTGAATGCATAATTTATACTACTTACATATGACTTGTGGAGCCTTGAGCAGTACTGTTTGTGAATGGTTTTATCTGACGTGTTCTTATAAGTTTCCTTGTCTAACTGTGTGTGCGCGCATGGATATATACGTACGTTTTCATGTTTTTCTGTACCACTGCAAATCAAATCTACCCTTGGGTATAAATAAAGTAACCTAACCTAACTAATGGAATGAGTTGTGAATGAATTAACCTTGATGGCAAAAAGGTGATTGAACTGATGAATCATTACCATTCAGCTGCCAAAACATGGCTTAAAACATAAATGGGATGAGAAAGAAGGGCAGCTGTCTATTTAGTGAGGATTAATTAAACATATAAAGAAAGTAAAAGTGACGGAGCATTGTGATGATACCCAGAACAATTATGAAATTATCTTTCAGACACACTTTACCTTAACCCTGGGACAGTTCTGACCGTATCGGAGAATGCAGTCGGAGTTGTTTAATGCACTCAGTGGGGTCCCGGTCCAAATCCTTGAGCGCCGAAGGTTGTCCTTGGCACGCCCACAGCTCCAACTCCCATCGAGCGCTGCACCTCGGAGCACAGCTGGATGCCCAGACCTCTAATCAGATCACAGCTGCCTGCAGGGGGGCGGGGATCGGTCGGTGCCCGTCTCAGGTTGGGCGAAGCTGGAGGTTTGTTTAGGATGTTCTGCAGCTGCAGCAAATCCCCAGATGGACGAACGCTGACCTCCTGTCCCTCTCAGATGAGCTCAAAGTTCAACAGTCCACACTCAGACATGGATGCTTGCTGATTTGATGCGGCTCACCTTGTAAAACTAAGTTATCGAAATAGTAAAAGTCTGTTCTGGTTACAGCTTCACAAAACAACAACAACAACAAGAAAAATCATGTTTGTTTCTGACTTGAGGAGAAAGAGCTGAAGATGACGCATGGACCCGGATTAGAAAAGAGTCGACACACTTCTCACACACACCCTGTCTGAGGGGATAAAAAAATACTTCATGGAAAATTACAATATGCAGTTTAAAAACTCCAAACACACACACTCACTTATCAACTGGTCCAAATAAATTAAAAAACAAAGCATCATCACAGCGAGGGAGGAAAAGAAAAGTAACATTTTTTACAAAAACATGATGTGAATGTTGAGTGACCGCTGAACTTTGCTGAAGGAGATGAAACTGAATTCTTTAAGCTAAAAGAAGCTGAACACTAGCTGAAAGCTACGACGAGCCAAACACCAGACGCTATGGCTAGATTAAAGGAGCAAAATGCTAGCTTACAGTAATTAAAAGCTAGTTAAAAGCTAAAATGATCAAAAAGGTTATCTAAAAGTCAAAAGTATTGAAAGGCTAGATAGAAGTTAAAAAATAGAACAGTTGGTAAAAATGAAAAGTAGCTGAGCAGTAGCTAAAAGTAGCAGAATGTAAGCTAAAAAAACAAAATCAGAGCCACTATGCTGAAGCAGATTTCAAAGAGAACAAAGTTCTTGAATGATTTGAGGAGAACTAAACGTGTTTCTATGGAGAACATATTTGTAAAAAAAATTAAATATTTGGACAAGTCCGTCTAAAAGCCAGAGCACCCATCTCCTGAAAGAGCTGAAGGTTGGATACATGAATAGCTAAAATAGCACAGAGTGTACCGATGTAGTTAAAATGCCAAAAAATGTACAAAAAATTCAAAACAGGAAAAGAAAAGTGTGAATACTGATTCAGCCTTCACATGATGATAATTATAATAGAGCTTCTAAAGAGCAGAATTATGTTATTTTCAGAAAAATCCATAGAAAGACAAGAGGAATTCAAAGGTTAAACGTTGAACCTTTAACACTTTTAGGGATTCATAAGTCCTGCAAATATTTGCATCTTTAAAGAAAATAAAAAGCACTTTTGTGAGAGTCCCCTGAGGCGTTCTGTCTCTTACAGAGAGACTGTGAGTCCATTGGTTGTTTATAACGAGAGATATGAAGCGTATTAATCCAAAACAATCCTTGGGTCGGCAGAGAAACCCGAGGTTTCTGTGTGGCAAAAATGGAAATTCCTTTTTGTTCGCTGAGCGCCGGATGTTTTTATTGAAGTGATGAGAATATTAGTCCAGACATGACCGTTGCCTTCTGCTCCAACATTAATAGAATAATAATTTGAGCCACTTGATCAAGCAGGGCCATAAACACACAGCTCCTGCAGCCGATCAGGATTCAGAGCCTGTCTCTTCTCCATATTATCAGCAGAGGAAATGATATATTCAGCTGCTTTCTGGCTGTAATTCCTCACATTCTTTCCTCTCATCCTCCTCTGTCATGTCTCGTCTCACTCCTCTGAATCCAACCTGACCTGAAAGTCTCCCTTTCACATTTCAGTCGCTAACTTTTCTACTTTTGGTAATGCTCTACAGTCAGATCATATAGTCATTTTATTAAGATTTTAATTTAAAAGAATGACCTTTGATGATCCAATGCAGGACGTATAATTATCTCCTCTTGCACCGTGAGCAGAGGATCAGCTCACTGTGGATTCATGCAGTTACTCGGCTCATCACCTGATACATTAATTCACATCTACTTCATAATAAATCGACATGCCACCACATTAGCCGGGCCTCATGCCAAGTGTTGCGGAGACCAAAACGCTGACGAGGCTCTGGAGGAAGCCGCGTGCAGAAAATACGAAACGCAGCAAAAGGAAAGCGAACGGTGCAGCAAAGCTGGGAGTTCAGAAACAATAAAATAAAATAAAAAAACAAGAACAAGGCAACTGTGAACTAATGCAACGACCAGCGGAGCAACAAAGAGGAAGGTTTGACTTTTGCAAAGCAAAATCAGGTTCTGAGAGTGATAATTTATAATACAGGTGTGGCAAATAAACCATCAGGTGTGCTGAGGAGAGCAGAAAGAACCAAGTAATCCTAATCAGATCTAGCACCGAAACAAATCGTATCCCTCGAGCCCTTTTAATGTTCACTGTTGTTCAATAAAGCATTGTCTTCTCTATCTCTTAAAGAGACAGTTATAGTTGTTTAAAGGGGAGTTCTGTGGAACGGTTATTATCTCACCTGCTGCAGGTAGCTCTTTGACTGACCTTGGGTCAGCGTTTCATTTTTTCATTGACAGTCAGGTCCAAACAAGGCCGAGACCAAAGTGGCTGCCGTCTTAAAACCGCAGCAATAACTTCGGTTGTCTTTTTACGCTGCAATATTATGGTTTTTATGTTACTTTAATAAAAATGTCATTTGTCTCCAAGCTGGAAACATGGCCGTTCATGGTTTTTCTGCGTGTGTGAAGCCACCATGTGTGTGTGGATGCGCTCCTGCTCAGCCACCACACAGCATTTCCACTTAGGGCTCTACAGTTTTCCATAAGTGGGAAATATATATATATATATATATATATATATATATATATATATATATATATATATGTGTTTGTTAAAAGACAATAAGACGTGTCAAAGTTTGAGTGATTTCTCACCAGGAGTTTGACGCCGTTTTGGAGTCCCTGCGTGATAAATCAACCAAACATGGGAGCAAATCTTGGCAAGCAGCATCAACTTGGTCACAAAATCTGGGTGGGACGCACTCGTCTGCAAAGGACAAGAGGTGGACCTTTGCAGACAGCGTAAAATAACTAAATTTCTCTCAAAAGCAGAGCACAGAAGGCAGGAAAAAGCATGTTTCCACTTAAGCACTGAAAAGGGCATCAAAACTGATTAATTCTTGAAATCAATTTAATTCAGGATGGTTGCCACACTCTAAAATGGCTCCAACTCAGTCAGTTTTACACTAATTAGGCTCAAATTTGGTGTGGTAGTAGCTGACAGTCATCCCCAACTTATACCCTGATTGCTGACTGATCACACATCTGTGTTTCAAACTTTGCCATTAACTATTACAGTCAACTTTGCCTGCCTGTTAGCAAAATATCTTTTGAACCACTGAACGGACTATAATGAAACTCTCAGAAAGCAGTCATTAGGTTGACCTCTACAACTGATTTATGTTTGGAGTCAACCCAATTCAAGATGACCGCCACAGCCAACTGTCCTTGGAAAACACAAAAATAGCTATAACTCAATTAGCTCAATTTCGTACAGATACTGAGCTGTGTGGTAGTAGCTGAGCATCAGATGCATCAACACATTGCAAAATCGTTTTGCCTAAACTTTGGCATTAATTGTTGGAGTCAACCCTGTTTGTCTGTTAGCAAAATATATGATGGACCACACGACGGATTTCAATGAAAACCTCAGAAAGAGTTTGTTGGATGTCGCTCTACAACTGATTGAGTTTTGGAGTGAACTCTATTCAAGATGGCTGCTACAGCTAATCATCTTCAGCAAACACAATATCGGCTACAACTCAGGCCAGTTTTACAGATTCTGAGCTAAACGTTGGCATGGTAGTAGCTGAGAGTCATTCACAATTAACACACACTCCGAGCACAAGACCACCTGTTGAGTCACGTTTATCTAAATTTCTTTGGATTACTACAGATGTGTAGGGCCCGACGTGGATATTTTGGAGGAAACCAGGTCATTTAGGGGCACGTTAATTGATGTATGAAGTAACAGCGAATCAACATTCATGTAGTCATGAATTCATGTAGATGTGAATTGATGTACCAGCTGATGAGCCGAGCAATCACATAAATACACAGCGAGCTGGCCATCTGTTCGTGGCGAGCTGCAGGGACTCACGCAAATAAATTCACGACATGATGATCTAAGTGATCGCATAAACTCACAGCCGATCATTAGTTTCTTTGAGGAATTTGTCACATTTCTTATTTTCAGTAACAACAGAAGACTTCTCAATAGTTTGCATCCCTGTTGTAAACTCCATTTCATCAGGTTCGTCTGTAATAAAATTCTTATTTAAGTGGATATTAAAGCCCACTGGGTGTGTTTTTTAATATACTAAGAGATCCACTTTTGCTGAAATAAGCCTTGCAGCAAAGACAAACCCTCCGAGGAATTCATTTCAACCACAAAGGGACTTATTTCTTATCACTCCACCATATCTTGAACCAATATTTTAAATCAAAATAATGAGAAACAGGACAGTTTTCTCATAAAAGGCGCTTTTGAGAACTAACAAACCCCAAATAAATAAATAAATAAATAAATAAATAAATAACCCCGCACAAGTCCATTTAATTTTTAATATAAGAGTGTCTCTGGAGAGGAAAGGGGGCTCATTTCTTCCACATAAAGTGCATTTTCTGCGCATCATCCACAGTGAAGGGGAGCCCTCCCCTCCTGTTGGATCATGAATGGATCAAACCGAGCCCAGTCACGGAGCCGCCTGGTGTTTGGAGCATCTCAGAGGATGAATGAAGCAGACTGAAGCAGCAGCTCCTGACTCCAGGTAAGACGACGGCTTGGTCCCTCCTATATGGACTTTAAGGATTTATTTGACTTCATGCTTTCAGGAGAAAATTACAGAAGCGCAAGAATACAAGTTCAGGTAATTACCTCACCTCTCATGGCGTTTTTTAAAAAAAATTTAATCCCTATTTTTTCTTTTTTTATGAACTTACCAAGTTTTAATTGACCTAATTAGTCCTAATTGCCGCTTGATGAAGAGGTGGTTTGGACGGAAGCAGGACCTGTTTACTCCTCTCTGAAGAAGGGGACAGTTTCTTTCCCCGCACGCACAGTTTGACACTTCCAGCTGAAAATGGGGAAGAAAAGGCAGAGTTTAGCAGCCTTCTTTGGTGGCTTTTAAACTGTCCCGGAGAGGCGCGGAGCAGCATGTTCCACCAGCTGACGGAGCAGGCGGTGAACGGCAGCTGCCAGGGCGCAGCCCCGGACTGCAACAGGAGCGCAGACGGAGACGCGCTCCAGCTGCCCACTTTCTCCACGGCGGCCAAAGTCCGGGTGATCATCACCTTCTCGCTGTGCGCGGTCTCGGCCGTGTGCAACCTGCTCGTGCTGTGGGCGGCGGGCAGGGGCGGCAAGCGCAAGTCCCACGTGCGCATCCTGATCATGCACCTGACGGCGGCGGACCTGCTGGTGACTTTCATCGTGATGCCCGTGGACGCGGCGTGGAACATCACCGTGCAGTGGCAGGCCGGGGACGCCGCCTGCAGGCTGCTCATGTTCCTGAAGCTGGTGGCCATGTACTCGTGCGCCTTCGTGACCGTGGTCATCAGCCTGGACAGGCAGTCCGCCATCCTCAACCCGCTGGGGATCACCGAGGCCAAGAGGAAGAGCAAAATCATGCTGGCTGTGGCCTGGACCATGAGCGTGATCCTGTCGCTCCCTCAGGTAGGAGGAAACATTTGATCCTGTGCTTTTTTAAATTAAAAAAAGTGTCATAACCCCCCCCCCGGGGCTGCACGTGAAGCTTCTCATATCAGCTCCTTTGCTGGAGGAAAACTCAACCAGGTTCATAAAACAAGTTAAAGAGTTAAAGGTGCTCACTGCAAACTATAAAATAAAACTAAAAAAGGAAAGTTTCCCTGAACTGTATCAAACGGTGGAGTTTCAAAGAGTTCCCTCCAGAAGTTTTCCAGATATACTGACATGTAATTCTTAAATGCGGGCACTCACTCAGTGTAAACAAAGCCAAAAAACAAACAGCAGAAGCTTGAGTCAGGTGATTGACCTACATCAGGGTGACTGGAGTCTGCGTAGGCAAACAAATATGGTGGAATGCAGATTAAAAGTGACGTAATGTCTCACAGTAAGAGGTCAATGGGGACAAGAAAAGGCAGCTTCAGACATAAGAATCAATCTACTTTCTCCCGTTCACAGTGGATTTAGCATTTTTTTGAGATAAACATAAAAAGGCGAATGATTTTGATTGTCAGCGCAGCCGCCACATTGTTTTCACTACCCAGCTAAAAGCTAACACTACTTAAATAATCCAGATGTCAGTAAATACGAAAGAATTTGTCTAAATAATCCCATGTAACACGCAAAGCCTAACTGTTGATTCACTTGCTGGTTTTACTTCCATCCTGATCGACAAACCTGAGCATAAATACGCACCAGTACGTCAAAACTGTTGAACCTTTCCACCTTAAACAGCTCTTTCACGGACATCGCCATTGTTGACCTATTTTCAGTCACTTTATCTGTTTCTGAAGTTAAACAAACTCACCTGACAGTTGGCACCCGGTCACAAATTTTGCCTTCAGATTTTTAACACAAGCACACGTTAACCATCAACATGAGAAATAATTGCGCAGATTAAGATGTAATTTTCCCGTTGCATCGAGTCCGTTTCAACCCTTCACACGACAGGGGGAAAATAAAAACCCAGGTTCTGAAAGCACGTCAAATATATATATATATATATAAATATATATATATATATCTGTTAAAAGCTCAAAACCGAGGCTGAAAAGAGCTGAAAATAGGCTTGGAGGTCGGAGCTGCAGAGCCCAAATCAAATCAGATCTCTGATCAGGTGCAGCATGGAAATGCATCATCATCGTTGCAGGATCCAAGTATTAGAAAGAAAAACGGCTAATCAAGTCTCAAACCATCCAAGGGCTCAAAAGAGGAACATAAATTCACCCAGCGTGACGTAAATTAGCAGCGTAAACCACGCCATGGGTCTGGAATAATTTCATTTAAAGGTGTATTTAAATAAATCTGTTGAAATTAGGCTGTGACAATTCTATAAAGAAGAAGGTACAGTGTGTGTTCAGAGAATAAATAAAGTTAAAGTTGAACAGATTGTCTGGTTAAACCCTCTGTGATGTTTTCCTAACCTTTAAAGGGATAGTTCATATCTTCCAAAGCGGGGGTTTTGTGGCTTATGGACAACTAATATCCTACCTGGTGTAGATGGCTCTTTGAATGATCTCTGTTTGGGGAAAAAAAAAAAGAGTTGAATTCTGACTAGACTGATGAGCTAACAACTAGTCTGAGTGCGATCGAGACCAAAAATGGATTGGTGCCGCCTTAAAACACCTCCAGTGTCAAAACGTGTGAACGCTGTTTCCTCAAACTTCACACCGCCAACAATTCTGCAGGTTTTCAAATAGAAATATTGTGATATCACTGCTAGAAGCACCCCGGGGTGCTACAGCTACCTGCTGCTGCAGTTTACTTTTGCAGATAACCCCAGAATTAAATGTAAACAAACCGTGCAATCCAAACCTGATGAAAGCATAAAGGTTTATAACAGAAACTATTCACGTGAATCACAATGAGAGCGTTTAAAAATGGCTGACTCAGACGAGCCATTAACTTGTCACGCCGGCTGGAATTAAAGTCCAATTCTCTAAACCGAGGCCGTTCAAAGAGCTACGTCTGCAACAGACAAGATAATAGTTTCCACAGAACCCCACTTCAAAAGGCTCGGAACTGTCTCTTTAACCAGCCACTTTAGTTTTTTTTCTCCACCTGTGCTCCTATGTGCAAATGTCGAAATACCAAAAAGAAAATGAAAAAAAAAACATAATTTAATGACGACGATATTAATTATTTTTCCACCTCCAGTTTTACTTTTGATCAAGATTGTGTTTTAGTTAAAAGTAAACATGTGTTAGAAACCTAATATTATAACACTGCACGCCAGTTACTTTTATACTTTTTATTGCCTCATAGTTTTATCTTTGATCTTGTTCTTTCTGGCCCTACCAGTTCTCCTCACGTGCTAATTAGAGTCATTCTGACACAGCCAGCAGCACCTCAGCTTATGCTCTATCTCTTGGTGCTGCGAGAGTTTCTGCAGCGATATGAACCGTACGGCTTTAAGATCTGTTATCGCCTCATATCCAGAACATAGTTTAAAAGAAAAGTCCGTGCTGGATGCCCAGCTTGACATGAAGTAATAAAGACCTTGTGGTTATGTTGATGTGGAGAAGCACAGAAGGTGCTTGTGTCTTCTAAAACAACATAAAACCACTGGATGATCCTTTACTTAAAGAAAGAGCGGGATATTATGCATTCGGTGAAAACATAAAATGAGGAGCATTTGTTTCTTTTGACACGAAAAGCTGAAAATCCATCTAAAAGAACGTGTTTTTTCCGCTTCTTTAATCCTACATTAAACAGTCTCACATACATACAGTAGGCCGAGGTGTCTCTGTTTTCTTAAAAAAAAACATACACACAGTGACTTAAAGCGTGCTGGTAAATGCAAATATTGAGTTAGTAGTTCTGATTTCATCCAACGGCACATATAAACTCCTTATTTGTGTTAAAAAGGAAAAAGAAGCCTCATATTAAAGACTCATAGACTCATATTAAAGACTCATAGACTCATATTAAAGGAAACTAATTTATTAATTGAAGAATAAACAAAACAAAAGGCTGACTTGGCAGCAAACAAATAAAAACAGACTAAGACAAGAACGAAGATACGAACAGGACCAGGACCGGGAACAGGCAGGACGGAAACTAACAGTGAAACAACAAACAATAGACAATGGACCAGCGAGGTATGGAGAGAAATGACCGGGTTTTAAAGACTGGGGATAACGAGGTGAGTGGGAACAGGTGGAATGATTGCTGAGTCGGGACAGGTGAAGATGGGCGTGTCTGACAGAGAAGTGAATGACTGGGGGAAAAGTGAAAATGAACATGAACATGAGACAAAAACAAAAAGTACAACCAAATAACACAAAAGAAACAAAACAAAAACCAAAGAACTAAAATCAAAATAAAACAAAAACAAAACCCAGAAAAAAGCCAAATCACCACACAAGCACGGATTTCAAATAGTTGTTTGCCAAAAATTTTAAATTCATAGGAGGCCTTGAATTTGATCCATATGCAGAATTTAAATGGTTTCAGCTCTTAATCCAAATGGATTTATTTAGCAGACAACGTTCAGGAGGATTTCAAATATTGAGAATGCTTTTTAGGTGCCTAATCAAGAGTTAAATCACCTTTTTATTCTCTCAGTCTTATGTGAGAGGTAACCCAACAGTAGCAGAAACCTGATATCTTCAAGCTCCTCCATGAGTTTGAAACCATTCAATAATGAAGCCTCGAAGCTAACGACACAAGTTAAATTTTACGTGCTGATAAAAACTGATAGGCACCTCCAAAGGAATGGAGCGACTTGGATGGGATTTAGTACCCGTGCAGAGCAGTGACGGGTATGTAAATGATTGAATCTGAAAGGAGTGGAGACCGGAGGGCACAAGTGGTGGGAGCACAAGTGGAGCAATAGTGTCATCAGGCTGAGTGTTCAGCAGTCAGAGGATTTCTCGTAGATGTATTAGACAGCACCAGCACTACCTGATGGAGTTTGATAAAGGCGCCGTTGTAGGATTACATGAAGCTGAGAGGTTGTATTGTATAATTCTCAGCCACGTGGGGGTGTCCAAATGTCCCAGTTTTGGAACCAGTGGGCAGTCGATGGCACGACACATGTTGGGAAGATTCCAGTCACCCAAGACAGACCAAGCACAAGGAACCTCGGCCTCATTCCAACACCCCGCTCCGTCCCACAACAGGTTTCACTGACTCGCATCACAAACGCACAGTGTTTGGAGTGGCACTGTGACCAAGAGGCGTGGACATGACAAGTGGTGTATCATGATCAGTGATGGATCTGGGTTCTGCCACGAATCACCGTTGTGCTCGTGCATGGAGGCATCAAGGGGAGAGGACCAGTCCTGACAATGTTGTCGAGAGACACACTGGTGTAGTGGGGGACCATAAGGTATGACTTCAGATCACCTGTATTTGGGGGACCCTGCAGTAATACATCATTTCTTACCCCTACTGAGAAAGCACCCTGATGCAGTCTTTCATCAGAGAGCTGTGGTTAGAGCTGCCGCCTCACAGCAAGAAGGTCGCAGGTTCACAACCCAGCTGTGGTCTTTCTGTTTGAGGTTTGCATGCATGGGTTTTCTCCAGGTACTCTGGTTTACCCCTTATACACCAAAAACATCCATGCCAGGTTGTTTGCCACAGGGCAGGTTAAAACCGCTGTATTAGTCCGTTCTGGACCGACTCCCTGCTTGATTCACTGACATGGAACCAGCAGTGCGCCCTTGCTGCCAACTTCGTTGTCTATTATATCAGCACATGACCTTTGAACCTGTTTTGTTTCATTTAATTTTCACCACTGTGTCTGGAGGCTCAATGTTTTTGTCTGTGAGTGTAGTTTCAGTGTTAATATGAGCTTATGAGGGCAATAAACTGACCGTTTGATTGTTAATTGATACACTGGAGCAAAATAAAACATCTAATGTGTGAAATGGTCCTTAAAAATGTGAGGAAAAAAAATAAGACTTTCTGGGTTTACCCCCAAACTATTCAGTTTATATTTGTGCCTTATAATTCACAAAATACAGAAATAAGCTTGGAGTAAAGAAGACACTGAAGCGGATCGATAATCAGGTATTGTTAGGTATTTTTTAAAATTCTAGTCTGGCTTCCTGAGCAGTTATAGCACCAAGACATCACTTATGAAAACTGTTAAGCTCTATATGGATGGGAAGAAATGTTCTGTTTTAGTTTTGCTTGATTCAAGTGCAGCATCTGACCGCTTCATCCCTCTTGAAACAGTCTTTATGTGCTTTCTTTGTGCAGCATCTTGGGAGTCTATAGTATTATTTCCTACAGCTACATGTGCAGAACAAACCGTTCTCTGCCATGTCTCCTGATGACACAAGCTCAACGAACAACTCATATTTTTAGACACCAAGCTATGGATGTAAAAGGGGGAAAAAAGCTCAATAAGGACAAAATCAATGTATTTAGAACTGTTCGCTAAGCTCAAAGAGAGAAACTCAAAGTAAAATTGCAATCCATGCTGATGAACTCAAGCAATCAAGCAAATTATGAGTCTTTTTTAAAATCAAGCCTCAGTTTTAGGAACCGTGTTAAATCTGTTGCAAGAAGTGCATTATAGCGTATGAAAAATGTTTTCAGAACCAACATGGAGGCTGGGGTTAATGTGAAATTCACTACATACAGGCTGGGTTATTGTAGTGGTCTTCCTTCTTGTTTTCCCAAGAAAAAAAAATTAAAAAATAAAATAAAACAGAAGAATCTTCTATTTGTCCCTCAGTGGGGAATTTCAAACTATTGCAGCAACCAAGTGATGGACCTATATATAAGAAAGAGCATAGGCAAAGATACGGTTTAAATAAAGCTCAAATACAAAAATAAAGGCCAAAAAAACAACAATGACATCTATTCAGAAAGCCACTGAAATTGGTTTCTGTCAGAAACGGAGCAGAGTGTAAACAGACATGTCAAGTATTGAGACCGAACATATATTGTGCTCGAGGCCTGCGACCGCTCATGAAACCTGGTGAATGTCATATTGCCCGGGTTAGCTGGTTGTGTGTGGTCAGTTGGAGCACACCTGATTATAAAGTCTGACAGCGGCTGGGAGAAACACTCCATGTTGCATCTGTGGGCCAGCATTGCCATTATTTCAAAACTCCACTGAACAAAAAAGAAAAGGAGACGGAGCAGACATTTTACTCCAGTTAAAAGCAAAATCTCTGAACTGTTGACTTGTTTCATTTAGAGTAGATTTTAGGACCCTTTTTTCAGTGAATCACAAACCTCTCAATAACCTTTTGGTCCTGCTTTATGCTCCGAGATGTTCAGGTTTTTATGAGTCTTCTGGGACCTTCAAGCATTTCTAAAGACGAGGTTTTACTCATTCCCCGAGGGAAATTCAAAATAAAGGGAGAGATCACCGTTCACCCCTGAGGTTGTGTGTCTCGCGCAGTAGCAGGTGGACAGCTGAGCGTGAGGTGGCTGCAGTCTGGCAGGAAGATGCTCGGAGCTTCTTACCGACAAAAAAAAAAAAAACAACAACCCACCTCCGCTGACTGTGCTCTTCAAAAATTGCTTGAAATGCAAATAATCTCATAAAACCTTTCTTTGGTGATTATCCTAACTTTTAAAAGATCAAAAGCAGAGAAAATGCTCTGCATATTAATGACTTGCTGCAACCACTGGTTCCCAAGGCTGTCGAATCACAACAATCAGAACAGACTAAAGACCGGAGTTTTTGATGGAAGAATATATAACACTGAAATTTATAAGCTGGGCTTTTTTTTGCTTTTGTTCATGTTTTAAAAGCAAAAGAAGTGGGATGACATTTAATTGGTGTGATTAAAAAAAAATGCTGAACTCTGGGGTTGTCTCAGTGTTTCTGCTGTGAAAGGTCACGGGTTCGCCTCTCATTTTTACAAACGTAATGAGGGAACGTACAAGGAAAAAAGGCCAAGAAATTACACCGATGCACAACAGCCGTTAAACGATTACCGGAGCTCTTTTTTTTTTCTTTGTCCAAATAATTGGGCTTGAAAACAAAAGCGTAAAAAAGTGACAGCATTGAAACCCTATTATTATGAGCTGAATGGTCGGCTGTTTGAAACCCAATTCTAACAGGAAAATAAGCATTTTTGGGGGGCAAAGACGTGCTGTCATGCTGCAGGTTAGAGCATGTCTGTGCAAGCTCATGGTCTTAAAATAGGTTGTTGTTCCTTTTTAGTTCTGCTTGTTCTGGAGAAACCTTTGCTCTTTGCGCTCAAATTGTAAAAACATAAAATAAACAAAAGTATTTAATACTATCGAGAAGTTAGGACAGAGTAATGTCTAGTATTATGTTGGGCTCATTACTTCTTAAAAATAACTGCTGTCTTTTTGACAGTAACAGGTTTCCTCCCCCTTAGCTTGACATACGGTCGAGTTAGAGCTGATTAAGTGTTTGTGACAGTTTTCAGTGGGTAAAATTTTTGCATTTTGGTACATTTTGGTGGAATCCTTTAAACTGGAGGCCTGGTGTTGTGGGATATGCAGAATGTCTTCAGGTCTGACTGAGCCACGAGTGACACAAGTAAAAATATTTTGTCTTTCTGGAGTTTATTTATGAGTATCACAGAGAACATCGTGTTACTTCCAGATCCTTAAAACAGCATCTGTGTAAGCAGCACGATGAATATTTCATTCTGTCTCTTTGTGCAGCTGGCGTCTCATTCAGACGGATCTGAAGTCACATCGATTCCACCTTAGCAACTGTGGCGCACAGGAAAATGTAAATTTTTAATCCGGCAAAGTTTATTTTAGGGTCTTTCTCTCTGCTTCATGTTCGTTGGGGAAGATTGGGACAAACATCTAAATAGTTTTAGATTTCAACAAGTGTTTTGCATTATAAAGAGCCGAGCCACTCAGTCACAAGGACCTTACTGTCTCCCTCCTCTGAAGACAAAGGCGACGGTGTTTTTGCTCATGTGTAGTGTTAGCAAAATATCTTGTGAACTACGGGATGGATTTTAATAATTATGCAAAATAATTTAACTATCAGGAAGTAGTCATTGGATGTACTTTGGAGTCAAAGCCATTCAAGATGGCCGCCACAGCTAATCAAATTTAGTAATTTGACAGAGATTAAACTGAATTGCTCAACAACGTCACACGAGGTTCAACATCGTTTACAAGGTTTGACCAAAACTGCTATAACTTTGTCCATTTTCAGCATAAGATGATGCTAAAAATGGACAAACTCTGGTCTTAAAGGCGGCGGGTGATATGCATTCCTTCAAGGACTGCTAGACCTTTAGTTATATACTGTGACCAAATAAATTTAAAATACAAAAGTAAAAAAGCAGCTATGAGACGACTATTATAGTTAAATGAAGGGCTGCTTTATTTTTTTCACATAAGTTCTTTGGAAAACTGATATCAGTTTTATGTCCCATCACTTGAAATGAACAGACACGGTAAGAATTCATTAGAAGAGGAAATGCAGGATAAAACACTGGTATTAATATTTTGTTTAGTTTGTCATTTCTGTTGGAAAAGTAAAAGAAAAGAAGTGGTATCACCATAACATCTCTTAAAGTTTTAGGGTTGAATAAAACCGGGAGGGATCTTCACCTGCTGACTTTTCCTCATTCACAAACACGGCAGCCCTGATGTTGTTGTACGATTCCCTGTTCCCCCCCACGTTTAAATCCCTCAAAGAATATCCGCTGGATGTCTAAATAAAAGCGCCGAGGGCGACATTGCCAGGTCTTTTGAATTCAAGTCATGTTCTCATCCGGCAGGTTAACTTGTCCTTAAGGCCGCTCAGATGTCTGCCCTCAGTCCAAATGATTTCGTGTCACTTCATTAAAAACAAACTCAAACTGATTAGAACAGCTAAAAGCTGTAGGTTGGGAAACATGCCACTGCATATTATATCTGGCTTTAATGAGTAGGTGTCGCAGCTTGGTTTACCGTTCCCAGTTTGAATGCACACAGCCAAGGGCTTGTTGAGTTCAACGGAAAAAATATAAAATGTCAAATCTGTAAAATCGGTTTCCTGTGCTAACAGCCAATTTGCTAAAGGTGACACAGCTCCTGGAGGAGAAGTAGAAAAGAGATGCGCAGGCTCGTAGATTCACCCCTGTGCTTTTCCAGAGCCTTACACGCACACAGCATTGTGCAAAAAAGTTTGGGCGGGTGTGAAAAACAAACGTAAGGTAAGAATACTTTCCCAAATATAAATGACCCACCCTTCGCCTTCAAAGAAACGCCTATTATTATAGGTTTATAGTAAAGTTTGTGATTAACTAATTATACCAAACAGGTGCTAATGATCATCATTTTCATAAATAGGCTGAAACACTGTGATTAACTGGAACAGCTGTGTAGGAGGCTGAAAAGTGGCCAAACTCTGCTACCGGGGTGATGCTGAAGACAGCTTGGAGTCAGAACGAGCAAAAAACGAGAGACAAAGTGGCTAATGTGCATCAGTAATGTCTCAAAAGGTTTCAAAGCACGTTCAAGATGCTGTATCTTCATCATAAAAGGGAAGAAGGAGGTGCCGATATGGCTCACGCAGAGGCTCTCCATGATAATCCACAGATGGTCAGAGTTTAGTCCTCCAAGATGTCTAAAACAACCAATCTGCTCAGTTCCAGTAGATTCAATGCTGTTGTGAAGGCAAAAGGTGGCCCCATTTACATTTCTCTTCTGTTTGTTTACTTTGGTTTGTTAATTGACAAAAGAAACAAACAATTAGTATTTAATCAGATCACTTTAATTGGACTTTCAATTGAGGCCTTCTTCCCTTCGATACTCAGGGGATAATACTGATGAAATACTTCCAACCTCCAACGGGATTGAATGATCAAAAAGTGAGAACAGGAGGTGTCACTAACACAGCGAAAGATTGCTTAAATGACAATAATCTCTTAGCAGAAATATAAATACTTCTTCTCTTTTTGTACAGCTGTTTATATTCCACAACGTGACAATCACAGTCCCGGAGAACTTCACCCAGTGCACCACCCACGGCAGTTTTGTCCAGCGTTGGCAGGAGACCCTCTACAACATGTTCACCTTCACCTGCCTCTTCCTCCTGCCCTTGGTCATCATGATTTTCTGCTACACCCGAATCCTCGTGGAGATATCCAGCCGCATGGCTCAGAGCAGTAGTAAGTCACATTTTGTTATTTTTCAAAATGTCAGGTCGCAGTTTCTAGAACCCCAAAATAAAGACTTTCTGTTTCCTCCCGCAGTGCAATCAAGAGATATACATCTTCGCCGCTCGCACAGTAACATCCCCAAAGCTCGGATGAGGACTCTTAAGATGAGCATCGTCATTGTGACCTCTTTCATCGTCTGCTGGACGCCGTACTACCTGCTGGGCCTGTGGTACTGGTTGTTTCCTGAGAAAATGGAGGAGACAGTCTCGCATTCGCTCACCCACATGTTGTTCATCTTCGGCCTCTTCAACGCGTGTCTCGACCCCATCACGTACGGTTTGTTCACGATCCACTTTCACCACGGCCTGCGGAGGCGCTGCCGCAGCACCAACACACGGACAGAATTAGGACACCCGTGTCCCAGGCAAATGTCGTTTTTGTCGTCCCACAGGCAGTTTGTGTCGAGCGGCCACAGCACGCACTCGGAGGAGGTGAGTGACGGCGCCAACTCGAAAAATGCCTCGGTCCGAAACGTTTCAGTGACAAAGATCTGAAGGCCTTAAAGGATTTTACAACTGATGAGTTTGTACGAAATAGGCCTAACTCCATGAAGTGAGAATATGTCGTATTAAAGCCACCGATCAGATCTGAAAACATCCCTGCTTGTGCAAAATAATGACAAAACCCGACATAATGTCCCAAACTCTGCTGAAGATCTTCAACTCATGTTGAGCTCATAAAGAATCCAATTTAAGTTGCCCAAAATTCTTGCACCATAGATGTTGTCGTATTCTCGATAAAAGTGTTTTTTTTTTTTTGGTAACTGGGCACTTACCTGGTACCTGTGGGAACAGGGTGTGTAGTGTTACCTTTCACTTACAGAGTACTTATCTGGTTCAAAGTACCCAGAAAGGTATGTACCTGTATGTATGTGCTAGGCTGTCTTGTGTATTGCTACAGTTAATTTGTTTTAGAAACGAAGTCAGCTGATTTGATTGTCTCACACATGAAAAATAAACACAACAGATTCCTGCACAACACATGGTTTGTTGCAATATACTGCAAGTTTTGTGAAATATATATCTTAAATTTTAGATGTTCAATTTCTCAGGTTGGATTGAATATTGATATTTCTCAATTGTAACTGTTTTTTATGGTTGGGCAATTGTCCCCATTTGATTCTGGTTTCTGGTTTTGATCAAATGGCATATATTTTCATTGAGGTGAATCATGGCTTTCATATAAAAACCAATAAAATCATCTGAATCACATTCGTTTGTGACTCAAAAGGTACTAAAACTAGAAGGTGTAAAACAAATCATTAAGCTGAATGTATAAAAAAAGTCCTTCATTATCCAGCCGCTGCAGTGACTTCTCATAATGTGTCGAGATAAGTCTCAAGGTGAGCAAATGACTTTTGAAGGATTTAAATTTTCATTTATGTTCTGCTGAGTGTGAGCTTTTATGCTTTGACGTACCTACAGGGAAAATTACTCCTACACCGGGTTTGCCTTCTAACCACTACTCTTTAACATGCTTTTCTCCCAATAAAAATCTTCATAAAATGTTTATAACATGAGCTGAATATTTTTTACTTAAGCCTGTAGCTGACTTGGCTGCGACTGTTTTGGCGATTCAAAGCGAGGAAAATAATCTTACTGGATTCTCAACGTTTGCCGATTCTTTCGAATTCTTGTGTCCACGGCTTGCAAATAGTAACAATATTCATCGCCCCCATCTCGACCCACTTTGTACCCACCTCGGCAGCTGCCCCCACGTTTATGATTTAATCTACTGGAGTACTACTGGACCAGTTCTTAAAAACAGACGTGGTCAGACCTCAACATCTGGGGCTGTAGCTCCAGAAGAAAACAGGAGAATCCTTACAGTGCAGTTTTATTCATGTCTGACTTTAAGCTCCTGATAAGATACAGTAAAGTACGTTTGCCTAAAAATACAAGCAGCATCAGCTTCAAAACGCCTGCACTGAGAGTGTGTGGCTCGTGTGCATTTACACACCGATTCCAGGAAGAGGAGGAAGTAAACAAAATGTAGGTTAATAATTACTGTGGTGCAGCACAGACCTCTTATTACTCAATCAGCCACTACTTATCATTTTTTTTCCCACTTATTTGATGAGGGAAGGAGGTGAGCTCCAAGCGGAGTCAAGTGCTCGGCACTGATGGTGTGACCCGCTCTGGGGACAGTGGAAGGTGGGGAGTTTAAATGAGGGAGTACACCTGGCAAACAGGTGTCTTAAAGACAGCTCAGAGGGGAAACCTGAGCGACTACAGGACGATTTTCTTCCCCCACAAACACTTGGATGCACATTTTATTTTGCAAGTGCAAACAACGGATGCAATCTCGAAAGTACAAACACATCTGTATCGAGCAGCGAAGAATAAACACGTGGCAATTCACAAAGAAAATACAGCTTTATCGCTTTAGAATTATAGAAACTGAAATGAGGAAGGTTCGAGACACTTGCAACAACCCTGCAACTATTTCGAGAAAAATTGACTTTTTCAAATCTTTTGGAACATGCTGAAAAATCAAGCAACAAGACGAGACTACGAGTCAATTTGTCACCAATATGTTGCCAACAGTCGCAGCCCAGTGAGATACTGGCTTTAATAATGGAGTATGTTTAAATCTGGGAAACAAATGCTTACACACAAACTGCCTGGACTGATTTTAACATATAATATAAGCTAATAATCACAGTTTGAAAGGCACAATGAATGATACAACAGTTTGTGGTGAAGTTTTCTACCAAAAAGTGTTTTTTTTTTTTTTTTTTTATGATAATAGCCAACTGTTGGTGGCTCTGAGTCATTACCAAACTTATTAATTTATGTTTACCTAACATGTTTGTTTTTGGCACAGAAAAGCAGAACCAGTTGGTCAACGCTTCACTTTTCCTGGACGTGCAGCCTGTGAGGCTAACGATCTTAAATTGACAGAACTGATCTGTCTGTATTTTGAATAGTAACCTGGTTAAAGATAAAGAATACAAATAATTGTATTTGTGTGGATATACACAGATTGTAATGCTCTTTTTTTTTTCTTTTTTTTCTTTTTTCTTTTGCACTATGCACACATTTCTGTTTAATGGATTTCAATGGGAGGATTCTTTTATGTGCAGTTCATGTTTTCGCAGATGAAGCAGATCTCACCGGGCAGACTTCCATATTTAAAGTTGTCTATCATGCAGTAGATGCCGTGACGAGGTCTACAACTGTCCATGATGCTTTTAAACAGCAACATTAGTTTTTAGCACCTAAACTGTACCGATAAAAAGTAAGATGACGTTGGTGTCGCCTTACCGCACAGCCTCCGGTTCCACACTCAGCTCTGCAGAGTTTTTAACTTTAGCCTCTCTCTGTACGTTTCCTCTGGATGCTTCAGCTTTTTCCAACAGTCCAAAAATAATTCCTATAATTCCTGGGTTAACTGATGATTGTCGTATTTATTTGTTGGCCCTGTGATGGACTGGTGACGGTCTTCACCCGGGCTGCGTGCATGGATGAATAAAAACTGAATTAAGATCTGAGAAGTTTAAAACATGAAAGTTATCGGATCAAACAAAATAAAATCTCAGGTCTTCTGGTTGACCGTAACGTGTACAACACTATTAGCACAACTGTCGCGAGACTGCAATGTGTTACCAACTGTGTTTACGTTGTTGTGTAAAAATACAAATGGAGACAATGCTCTATGAAGTGTTTATATTTTGCATGCTGTTTTGACATTGATATGAGTATTTGTGTTATAAGAAAATAATCTTGTATATTGTGTTGCTTTCAGTGGCTGAGAAATGAAGAAAAGAAAATGGATTTAAACTCTGTAATATTGAGAATTATCAGTGTTGTCTGAAAATGCTTTTGGGGTATCATTCCTTTGCTCCGACAAAAGTGTTTTAAAGCATTTGCCTGCATGCTGTTGCTTTTCATCTGCAAGTCTTGCAAGACGTTGTAATATATACTGAGCATATCTATTTTTAAATAAAAGATCTTGCCCTTTTTAAGTGCTATGGCAAAGTGCAATGGATACATTTTCATTGAACTAAATAAGAACTTGCATAACAGCTGAGCTATTGCTCTGCAAGAGACAACTACTCAGATTATAATGGTTCATGGAAATGTTATTTTTTAAACCTTAACACGACCAGCAATTTCACCTTAAATGCTTATTTAAGCAGAAATATTGATATTTCTGCCCCCAAGCTGCACAGAAGTGCTGCAGCTTTATGCCACTGACAGCTTTGTAAATAACTGCATGAATCTGATGGTGAAACAACTGTTGCACAGTCGTGAGGGATATAAAGATGCTTCATATTGCTTTTACTCAAACCGCTTGTAAAAGTTCCTGTCGTAAAAGTGGGCGTCCTCACCTTTTATGTAGGGGTGCAGCATAGGTATGTCTGCGTTTCTGTGGCTGTTTTGTGGATAGAGAAAAAATATGAACAGAACAAAACAAAAAAATGAATTAAAAAATATTTGGAGTCATGGAGACAAGGCCTGGGATTGCCTTGATGACTGTCTGCTGCAGGTAAGATAGTGACTACCAAAAAATGCAAACAATATAAATATTAAAGCTCTGTTATTAGCTGTCATGATTACAGGAGCTGATAGAATTATTCTTTCTGTTTAATGTGAAGACAAAGCAAAATGTCTGCCCTAGTCTTCTCTGTGACGTAAAGAAAAACTGTCAAAATGACAGGTACATGCTCAAGTATTCACAAAGAAACACTCGGAAGTGACCTGGAGCGCAGATGCCTTGATGCAGAGAATGGCAGGGTCAGGAACGGGGCAGATTCCTCCGAAGATCTTATTGCTGAGTGTCACTTTTAAACGAGAAGTCTCCTTTCTATAAGAGCATGGCTTTAGAAATCCAGGCTGAAAGATTTACCAGCTGGAGAATTTTAAACATAGTGTCTTAGAATAAACTTAAAAAAATACAAATAAAATGCTCCTGTTGATTGTCGCAATACTGATTGTAGACTAATACAATTATTTGGAGGAGGAATGCCGTTGCATGAACGAAACAGGAGGAAATAAATGTGCAAACAGCTGAGCAAGAGAGAAAAGTCAATTCTGCGTCCGCCGTCCTCCATCCCTCCTCTCTGCAGAACAAGTGACCACTCCACCATTTCAGATCAGAGACTGCTGATGCACGTCAGGCAACATCAATGAAAAGACATTTTCTGTGCTTTTCAGTGCTCTGCAGAGTGTGGGGGTGGAAAAAGAAATACAATTATGGTATTTCTTTTTTTTTTCCTTTGTCTGCAGTGAACCGGAGATTGTTCCCGGTTATGTTTCGTCTCCCACAGGATCTTTTCAGACGGGTTATGACACCGCACAAGGTCAGAGAGAGGATTTGATCTTTAGGAAGTCTAGAATAATCAAAGCCACAAGATTTTCACAAGTAGTTGCTATTAGCAGTTTTTGCAATGACCAAACAGCTGCTGAAAGTGGAAATAAACTGACTGAAATCAGGAAGGTCTTCAGTTGACTGGCAGTATGCTTCATTTATATCCGTCCCTCAGCTTTACGCAGCTCTAAACCACGGAAATACAATCAATCAGAACTTTATTGCCAATATGATAAACATCGCTTGGAATTTAATTTGGTTGTACAGCTCAAGGGCGATGCAGGCACAACACAACACGCAGGACAGAGCACTTGACAATATCAAATCAGACAGCTAAAACACATAATAAAAGGTCACATCTGAGATGATAACACCAAAAATAAAAAGCGCTTGGTTTTTCTGATTAAGTGCTTCAAAAGGTATTGTAGACACAGCCTCACTTTCATTTTATCAGATAAACTGGATTCGGAAAGTTTCCACTCTTCTACCTCCACACAGTGAAACTCCAAGGACTCCATCTATTTGCTCTCTTTCCGGGCTGGACTCTCCATCCAGAGGGTTGCTGGGGAAGAGACAGACCTTCAGGCCTGCTCGGTTTTTTCACATCCCATCTCTAATGTTTCGTACCGTCTGATAGTAATAATAATAATAGTGTAGCAAAATAAACCATTAACAAATAGCAGACGTGGTCTTCTGTGTGAATGACCATCTAATCCAAAATTGTCAGTGGTGAAAAGGCTTCTAAAATAACATTTGCATAAATAGCTAGTTATTTTTTTCCTTACAACTGTAAATTACAGTTGCTTTAAGGCGGCAGTAATTTGCTTTAAATTGGCTCCACTTGGACTCACCATTACCTTGTCTCCCCTGAAAAAACTTTGGCTCGATATTCCAAACTAATAATGCACTGAAAGGTTTCTACAGCAGGTAAGACACTGATTGCTAATAATAATTTCACAGAAATTCTCTTCAAGTAATTCAAACTATTCCTTTAATCACATTCTCATTTACTTTTCAGTAGTAAAGTGTCACATTTATACTTTACATCTGATTGACAGTTTCCACCTTAATGACAATTACAAGAGCTGCTAATCTGCAATCATAACCTCCGTGTGTTTATTGATGCAAATGCTGCTGCTACGTGTGCAGCATACAAACGAAGCTCGCCGTTATCCTTTAACCCAGTAACCTGATGATGTTGTGACTTGATCCTCCACCTGGTTCACATCAGGCGTCTCCATCAGGAAGTAAAGATCTATGTAAGGAGTACCATTTGTGGCGGATATATTAGCTTACATCTTTGAAGAAATGGAGAGGCAGATCATCCTCAGTGGTAAATTACATGAGAAAAAGAGACCAACAGATCAGGATAAAGACTGTAAATTTATCCACAGTCTAATAGGAGAAATTAATAGGAGAAAGCATAAAAATGCTTATAATATAAATATTATGTGGTAAATATTACGTAAAATATAAATTAATGTCATAGCAATGCTTTAATAATCATTTGAACGTGTCATCAATGTTTCAAAGTGCAACTAATTAGCCTCACCTGGTGGTAATTTTAGTCTCTTTATACAGTAATTGGCTGCATATCTTTAAATGGGTTGAGCATTGCTCAGCAGCAGCTCAAGCAAACAATTTTAGCTTCTTCAAATCCTTTTTGTTTTGGTTTTAGGACTACAGCATACACAAGACTGAAATATTCCGATAACTGCACTCATGAAATACGAAATACCAGAGGCTGAAAAAGTGTTCTCTTGATTGACTTTCTGCCTTGAACTTTACCTCTGTTGTTTACCGTTCGCCAAATAGATTTAAGGGCAGATAAAAAAAAGAAAAAAAAAACTCACAGAAGCTTTAAAATCAGCTTCAAAAATTTATGGCTTGCAGAAAACAGGAGACAGAGGACTCATGAAAGACCAAAAAATCCTTAGATTGAGCTTTTATTTTTCTCTTTTTTACTAACTACAGAAAACTTAATGTGTGTGTTTTTCCCACCCCAATGGGAAAAAAGACAGGTCATCAAATGTGTACTGATGTCTGGCCCACAAAAACAAAATAATCCATTTAGCATTTTGTGCATTTATCTTTACAAAAATTATATATTTATTACTTATTTTCCACAGTGTAAGACAATTTTGAAAGCAGTTTAGCAGCTGTCATTACTGTGATCTTAATTAATGTAAAGAAAAAAAAGGTAATGTTTTGTAAGACTGAAACAATAAATTTACTTACAACTCATTCAAAATCTTCAAAATGACTGAATTGTCCTGAAGTGCAAATCTAATCTCGCCACCGCAGCATCGGTAGACAAAAGCTAATCAAGTCAGCGACAGAAAGATGAGAAGCTGCGTGAAGATGGTCGAGGATCGGGAGAAGCGAGCGATAAAAGGCTCAGCTGCATTCTGATTTATAAAATGTTTAACATAATCAGAGTGTCTTTTGATTCTTGTGCTCGACAGAACCCGGTAATTGATACAACTCCAAAGTTGTGTCACAATGCCTGCTGATAACTTAATAAGACGAAGGTGTGGCAGCGTTTCAGAAGTCAAACTTCTTTTCTGTAAGTCGCTTTGGATAAAGGTCCCTTCCGACTGGAAAAATAACAACCGTAAATGTAAGCTTTTCAGCTCTGAATATGAGCGTGTTGACATAAATCAGGCAGCTCCAAATGAGCAGTTACAGACGTGCGCTTAAAACTTCATTCTTCTAACAATAGGCCAAAAGCAGAATCCCAAAGAACAAGGAGACGTTTCAATATATAATACAGGCTAAGCCAGAACAACACCTCCATTTCTGCAGCTACAGCAGGAGGGAAACGTGTCAGAAAATGGATGAAATTCTAAATCCATACAGTTTTGAATTATACAGCCATTTGAAACTCTGGCTCTTTTTTTTTTTGGAGCAAACATTTCTTTGCTTCTTTATTACATGGGTGGTTGCACTTTCCATTTCAAGCTCGGGTCCATCAGATCTACCAGAGGCCTGGGAGCTTGAGGGTTTCTGTTCAGTATCTTAGCTGTTCCTAGGACTGCGGTCTTCTGGACAGACATCTCCCTCTGTTAAGTGCTGTGACCTCTGACTGGCACCACTGACGCCTTGTCTTTCCACAACATCTCTATTTTCTCTTCCAGTCCTTGGTATTTCTCAAGCTTCTCGTGCTCCTTCTTCCTGATGTTGTAGTTGCTTGGTATCACTGCATCTACTGTATCACTGTTATATAATTGGTCTTCTGAGATGTTCTCAGGAGGAGGCAACATAATTGCCATGCAAAGTATATATCTGTTCACAGTTTGATGCCCTCTAAGTGATATGGCCTTCCAGTTATGAAGAAACCAGGAGCCTTTTCTTTGTCTTACTGATACGATTTGCTCAAAAAGACACTCTTTGACAATCTTAGGTTAAACAGATTCTGCTGCTTGAAACAGCCTCATGTCTGGGATTTACTGCTTAATATTATTTGTAATAAATTGTCAAAATACAACAAGCTGGATCTTCCTGTCTTCATTATCTTTTTGGCATTACAATTACTATGGCTGTCTTCTGCAGCTTATCAACCACCACAATGCCACACTGTCCATACTCGGTACAGATGTTCCTGAACACTATTCCAGCCACTTGGTTATGGTGCTCCATGTATGCTTTGCCTGCCTGCATCTTACACCCCGCTATCATGTGCTGGACTGTCCCAGGGGCATCTCTGCACAGCCTGCATCTTAGATCCTGTCTGGTATGGTAAACCCCAGGCTCTATTGCTCTTCTGCTGCCATGATTAGTGCCTCTGTGCTCTCCTTCCGTCCAGCCCTCTCTGGCCACTTCCTCAATCTGTCAGTCGTACACGCCATGAAGGGGCTTATCTCTTGTCCCTCGTCTTCGACATCAGTTTTCTGTTGCCTGAGACATTCACTTAGCAGTTTATCATTGGGGGCTTTCTTCTTGATGCACTCCAGGATCTTAGTAGTTTTATCCTGTGTATGCAGCAGCTCTGATATGCTTTCATCTGCTGCCCACCTCCTTCCACTTAAGCTTGTTACATACTCTGCAAGAATTGTGAAATATGTTCGTTTTCTTGAGTTGACTGATTGCCTCAGCTGACTGGCTGGTTGAAAATCAGTCCCAGGACTGATTGCTTCCCACCAGTGTCACTACTCCTTTGTCTGAACATGTTTGGCCTGTTTAATCTGTCACAAAGGTAACGCCATTTTGTTTCTGCAAATGCTCTCCTCTGTGCACGTTTGGGTTTCCTCTTTTCACAAATTAGACATTTTCATGTCTTTATATGCCTTTAAAGACATGCTATATTGATTTTTGTACTTCCTCACAGCCTCAACCAGTTGCTCCTTAAAACTATCCATTGTATGAACTTCAATACCAGCAGAAATACGGGAATGTCAATATTTCCACTTTAAATCCACTCAGCCATTTTGGATTTCTGACTAATCAGGCAATAGTTCTTGGACACCACCAAGAATAAAGTTCTGCACAGATGACGTGACAAGATCAACCTGCAAGAACTCCCAAACCAGGGCTTTGAGAGAAAAAAAAAAAAAACCAGTCATTTTTTTTTCATGCAACCCTGAGAGGAGAACACTTTTCTTGGTTCTTGCGAAGTACATTGTAGGCTTTAGTCTCAGGGAGCTGGATTTCAGTTAAAACCCTTTAAACATTGTAAGAAGCTGTCTTATCTCGATAAAAGGGTTTCCCTGATGTTTATCCTTATGCAGTTTTGCATATTCTGAATGCCATTTGCATCAGATAAAGTGCAAGCAGTTCAAATCAGTAATTGGGTTAATTATGAACGTGTGTTTAGGCCATTTTTTCAGTGACAAGCAGGCATCAAAATCAAAACAAGATTATTATAAAATGCACAAGATCAAAGGATTTGTTTCTGTCTGTGATTAATTTTTCTTTTCCCTGGATGTTTTGACACCCTGCTGTGAGGCTTATTGTGAAGCAGCTCTCTCAAGACAGCCTGAAACCTGCGCTGCGATTTGAGAAAACACCAAGAAAATCTTCTAATCCTGTGATTATAATTAACAAACGGCTGTGTGCGCTGTGGAAAACTCTGACACAATGACATAAAACACCTCTATTGAGTGCATTGAGACAATGCAATGCTAAAAAGAAGATCTCTTTCCTAAAACCATGCAACCAAAGGAATATTATACATTTAATATTCCATATAGGGGAAATGAACAAGACAAAGTGCAGTTGTCTGCAGTTCTGTTTCAGGGCTTAATTACCGGAAATAATCATTTTAACAAATGAAAGCAGGAATTTACAGGTAGGATTATGATGAACCCAGAAGTTCTGGATTTACTGCATGCTTCAGGGCTGAAATGGCGAAAACTGTGGAGAGAACATTTATTTATTTTCTGCACCCAATCATTATTGTGAAAGGTCACAGGCTGCTGTTGGCTTAGCGCCACAGCAGTCATTGGGTGAGAGGCAGGGTACACCTTTCAGCTTTTTTTAATTTATTTTCTTTGGTTGTCTAACAGACGGCAAGATTTTGTTATTATGAGGGCCCAAGTGCAGACTCAAGAGGCAGGTGATAACTAAAACGTTAACAAAAAGCAAAAAAGGCTGACAAGCCAGCAAAATAATAAGCCAGGCAGATCAGGAGGGGTGTCGGATTAACGAACTGAAAAGGCATGCCCCGTTAAGAAAACAACGAGTGCCGTCGAAGAACAGAACCCGCTGCTGCCTCTGTGGCGTTTCTATCCGCAGGGAGGGCTGATTACTGGAACGAGGAGCAGGTGAGCTTAACGGGCAGATGAGGTGCAGCTGTGAGGGGCTGGGAACCCAGGGGGAGCAGAGGGGAACAATGGCCACCGAAAACAAATCCGATTCAACAACAAATAAACTCCAAACACAGAAAGATCATGACAGATTTAAAATAAAGCCGTGGCTTGAGTAGTAATTATTTTTTTTGTAAGTATCAGGGACATGACCAGCATTTAAATGCTTCTAGTTCTTAGGCCAGTGATGAAACTTACAGGTGCTGGTCATAAAATTAGAATATCATGAAAAAGTAGATTGATTTCAGTAATTCCATTTAAAAAGGGAAACTTGTATATTATATTCATACATTACACACAAACTCATATATTTCAAATGTTTATTTCGTTTAATTTTGATGATTACAAATGACAACAAATGAAAATCTCAAATTCATCATATCAGAAAATTAGAATATTACTGAAGACCAATAAAAACAAAGGATTTATAGAAATGTT
>NC_051440.1:15149864-15161234 GCF_001649575.2 Kryptolebias marmoratus | reverse complement strand
AACATTTCTATAAATCCTTTGTTTTTATTGGTCTTCAGTAATATTCTAATTTTCTGATATGATGAATTTGAGATTTTCATTTGTTGTCATTTGTAATCATCAAAATTAAACGAAATAAACATTTGAAATATATGAGTTTGTGTGTAATGTATGAATATAATATACAAGTTTCACTTTTTAAATGGAATTACTGAAATCAATCTACTTTTTCATGATATTCTAATTTTATGACCAGCACCTGTAAGCTTTGAACTTAATAACACTTCGTAACGGGAAGAACATTGAGATCCTGGTTTGTCTGCTTGCAAAGACGACTCTGGTGAGAACTAAAGTTAAAGGCCTGGCATACCTTCAAGGAATAAATATCACCCGTCTTTCATGCCAGAGTTTCAGTCTGAGTTCATCTAATGTTGAGAAGTGACGGCATTGTAGCCATTTTGGTCACTTGAAGAAGCACATCCAGTGATTATTTTATGAAAGTTTCAATAAAAATTCTTCCTGTGGATATATATATATATTACTAACAGACAGGCAACAACAAATTGGCTCCAGTGTCATAAATGATTATAAAATCTCCCTTTGTGATTTTCTTGAGAATCTGCACAAGTTCACATTGTTATTTTCTATTCACTCACTATGCAATACACAATAAAGTGCCTCCTATACTCAGTACATGGCTTTATTTTTATAGATCATACTTCTATTATACGCTGGGGTTCAGTTTCCAAGGACATGTCAACGAGTGGTGGGGCTGGGGCTCAAACACACAATGTTCTGGATGAAGGATGGCTATTCTACCATTTGTGCATTAATAATCAGGTATTAGGTAGCAAGTATTTTTACATTATTTAAACAAAAACATGTACCGAAAAAAAAGTTCTTTGTTTCTCTTACCCAGATGAGGGTTACTTGGAATGTAGCGGCCAGAGGAGTGACGCTGTTGCACGTTCTGCTTGTTGTTGATTTGATGGAGTGGGATCCTGTTCCAGTCAGTTTGGGCTTAAACAGCTTAAAAGAGGGGCGGATAATGATTGCACATAGTACTTCAAGCTTTGTTTATACGACTGTCCTTGAAAACGGTGTCCAAGGATGGGAGCGAGACTCTCTCAAGCCATTCTTACAGAGTCTTCCTGTCAGTTACCCTGTAGTTTCTGTATCAAGATGTGATGCAGCTTGTCAGGATGATCTCATTAGTGCTGCAGTAAAAGATGGTGAGGACGAAGGGGTGGGGTGGATTCTCACACTCCTGTGGAAGAGCACCTTCGGCTGAGCTTTCTTGGCCAGCTGCATGATACATGATGGATACGTGCTGGGGCTTGAAAAAAAAAAGAAACAACAATAACTGTTTTTTCACTTTTTTTTCATTCTTAGCAGCTTTTTTTTTTGGAGTGGACATCAATTTTTATCCGCTTCGAAGGCCTGATTCACAAAGAGACTTGTTGAAAACTAGTTTTTTCTTTATTTATTCTTTTTTTTTTCAACTTACTTGAACATCTTCGAATCGAAACCAAACACATGCTTTGGACATTAAATGTTGTGTTGTAGTTGCTCACAACCTTGAAGAGGATTGAATGGATATGAAAAATGGATGATTGTTGTGGTTGGAGGTACTTAAAAGGGATAGTCTGGTTATTTTTGAAGTGATGTTCTGTTAACTAGTTATCAGCGGTTAGTATCTCATCGGCTGTAATATCAGTCATGGAGCTCAGAGTTTGGAGAAGCGGGCAGAAGTATTTGTCCCGGCCAGGCTAATGGATAGTATATTTTATTCTTTTACATCTCTGTTTTCTGACCTCTCTCTCGGGCAGCCAAAATCTTACTGGTTTTATACAGATTTGGCAACACACCTGCACTAAACACAGCCTTAACCACTTTGTCCCACCACCCTGGACGTACAAGTGTTTATGGGGATGGTGCTGAGGCTGCGACTGTGTCAGCTCACCTGATCGCAGCATCTAGTCAGTCAGCTCCCATCGGACTGATCCAATCGCAGCCTCGGCTGGATCCACCTGAACACGCTCTATGCTCCGCGGGCAAACATTTGTCTCGTTGTTCGGTTGAGAAAACAGCAACAAACTGAACAAATGGTGTCATGCAGAAGTGTAGAGGTTTAACATGAGCTCATGTAGCATTCGATCACACCGGTATGTCATTTTAGCCTGAAAAACAAGAAAAAACAAATAAATAAAACTGGGACTCATTTGGCTCATTGGCCTTTAGCCCGGATGAAGACTTTTGCCCTTTTCTCCACACTCTGTGACTGATGAGGTACTAACTACTGATAACTATTTGACAGAACATCAATTCAAACATGACTATTTTGATGATTTTGCAAATCCATTCAGGTTTAGCAGAAAAAAACAAAAAAACACTATCTGTGAAAACTCTTTATTTAGAAAATGAATGCAGTATTATTAAAGCATGAAGAGCCTGGGTATCAGTAATCCAAACACCAAACATAATAATAAAAAAAAGCGCACAGACTGAGCAACTCAGAAAGGGTGTTTTTTGACTGTCTTGCACATTCAGAGATTAAAAGTTTGCTCTTTTGTTCTGGTTAAAACCCTTAGAGAAAGCTGGCTGGCTTCGGGCTGGCTGAGCGGGCTATGATATCAGTTCAACAGATGGAAATCTTGACGTTCCTGTAGTTTGATTAAAGAGCTTTGAATGAGCTGTCTGCTGCTTGGTTTTCTTAACTACTGCATGACCTCAAGGGCTCTGGGATCTTCTAAAAATATCCTCCGAGTTTCTCTGCTACCGAGGCTGCAGGAGGATGTGCTGTTTGAAGTCGTAGCCCTGAGATTCTGAATCAGAGCCACACAGGATAAGATCTGCTGTCAGGTCTGTTGCTTTTATAAGTAGATTCTTATCATTGTTTTATTCATTGGCCCATCAGTATCTATGGCATGCCTATAAATGTATTGCTTGTGTGCATAGGGATATGGTAGTATACAGCAATGACTCCCAAAGTTGGAGTCGGGACCCCAATGTGGGTCACCCAACACCAAGTAGGGGTCCTTAGATAATCTCCAGATATCAACCTACAATTTAAAACCTAGTTTTTATGATATATTTGCACCATAATTGTGACAGAGAATTGAAGTACAAATCATAAATTGATTTAAAAAATAGCATAATGAATGTTAGGACTGTTTTTGTAGTCATTATGCTGTTATTTAATAGGGTCATTACCATTTTTGGATATTTAAACAGCCAACAGATGGGTTCACACACCTTTGTCACTATTAATTTATGGGTCAAAAGCTGAAAAGTTTTGGAACCACTGGTATACAGAATATACATTAATCAGCCACAACATTATGCCCACTGCTAAAGTAACACAGCTTATCTTGTTAGAAAATTAAAGGCAACACTTGCTGCCAGATTGCACATAAAGTAGTGCTCAGAGTTTGTGTTGCCAAATTATGGCTTAATATGTGACTCCCTTAAAGTACTGGGATGTCCAGGACTGGGAGTCCTCTAAGTACAGACTCATAAACAGATTTACTGTCACTAAAACTTCGCAATGAGAACAAAGAATCTGTGTTTTGTTCTTACCGCGAGGACATCCCAGAATCCCTAAGATTTGAATCAACACCCCGAGGGCTCATTACATGAATCGGCGCATTAAACCCGGCCTCTGCCACTCTGGTTCCCTTGGTCAGAAGCTGTAATACAAAGGAACCACTGTCTCAGTGCAGTCTTTTTATTACCATGACAACGTCGCCAAGCTCAGTCCATATACCGCAGCACCGGCTAATCTCAGCACCAGTCCACATCAAATGATCAATCAGCTGTAAAATTTCAGCGCATTCAATTACTAAATCTCATGCGGAGAGGTTTATTTAAGCTCTCCCACCTCCCACGAGCCACGCAGGAATCCACCTCTGGCCCAACCTCTTCTTTAGATTGTGTATTTGACCTAATCAGTGTCAGTTCTGCCACTCATGCTGCTATATATGTTCTGCGCTCTGCAGGTCTTTGGTGCTGCTCTTCTTGCCTTAGGCATTTCGGGTTCCCAAACTGAACCGTACAACAAAATAAATAAACTAAACAATACCTGTAGTTTGACAAGTCATATTTTTGACGAAAGTGACTGTGCCTGAATTGTTTTTGGGTTGGAGGTGGATAAAGCCAAATAAACCCCAAAACATCTAGTAGGTTTTATAAGAGATTTGTAATTGTAATTAAAAACCTAGCATTCCTTGAAGAAATTCTCATCATCCGCCACCTTTTATGTCAGCATGTTGTAGCCTTTTTGATCAAACCTTGTATGTGGACTTATGCACAATCTCCTGTGTTACTACGAGACTCTCTGTCATGGTTCGGAGATATATTCTGTAACCTCAAGATCTGAATTTGCTGGTTACAAAACAAAACACAAACATTGACAGAGGAAAGATTTAAAAGTCTTATTTTGAAAGGCGCAGGAAGTATCAACACCTCTTTGGGATGGAGTCGCCTGCGGGAGAAGGTAATAGACTATAAATCAGTTAAAGTTCTCTAGGAAATGAAATTAAGATTTATTATTTTCCTGAAAGGTGTTTCTTTCTTTGTGCAGGGTTCTGGAGGTTCAGGGAGTCCAGGTTGAGAGAGGGTGAGGTGGAAAGTGAAGGACGGGTGTGGCGGAGGTGAGCGGAGGTGAGACACAGACATGCATTATAATACTAGATGTTGTCTTCTTCTCTCGTTGCTGAGAGCTGAAGACACCAGAACCTGGTTTATGGAACAACAGCAAGGTTAGTGTATTTTTTTTATGTTTCACCAAAATAAAAGTCCTGTTTGTTTACATGCAGGGGCAGGACTTCATGTGGGGACGCTGTGACGGCTCTGGCTTTGACTTCCAAGTCTAGTATTTTCATAAGTGTTCAAGAGGAGAGTGGGCAGGTAAGTTGTTTCAGCACTGAACTCACCTCAGCCTTATTCACATAACAGGCAGGAAGTTCGAGTCGTTTCTTTGTGTCCATCAGACGATCCAACGTCTTTCTGGGGGGCTTGAGTTACTGGGGGTCAAAATCGAGGTGAAGTTTTGGGCTGGGCAACCCGGGAAAGTTCGTGTTGAGCTTCTCAAAAAAAAAAAAGAATCGAAGTCAATCTAGCGTTCCAATAAGGATAGAAATACCAACTTGTGTGTTCGTCGAGAAACTTTCAGAGCAAAGCCTAGTTCAAATCTTTCAATTTGTCCAATTACAGTGATGTAATATTTATTGCAGCACTTCTGTCTTGCTGTGAAGCGATAGTGAGTCACAGACTGAGCTGAAGTGGAATAAACAGACTTTTGATTGTTGCCCCTCAGGCTGTAGGTTTGTTTGTGAAAAACAGGGCAGCTTCTCTGACTCTCTTTGTCACCAAAACAGAATGAGAATTAGCAGAAAAACTGTTTTATTTTTTATTTATTTTTTTGCTGAAGGCATTCTGACAAAGGAAAGTCTGTTTTTTTCTTTACACTTCTTATTTTGTTTCTCATTACATCTGTCTTTGTGTTGAACTTGAAGCAAATGAGCTTCACTTTTGAGTGAAATCTGCACCGAAAACCTCTGAAAGATCTTTTATCTCCTGGATAATCTGTTTTTTTTTTCTTCCAGGAAGCATGTTCGCTGAAAAATTAAAGGCCTAAAATTCCTCGAGGGAGTGCATATCGCTCACCTCCTTTCATGCTGGGGTTTTAGACTAGGATCTTATGTTGTAGCTGTTTTGGTCAAACCTCAAAAATAAACTTAAGCACAATTTCATGCAACACTGCAAGATGTCACACTCAGAGTGTGCTGTAAATGACTCTCAGCTACTACCACGTCAAATTTTAGCTCAATATCTGCAAAATTGACAGAGTTATCGTCTTTTTTGTGCTGGCTAACATTAATTCACTGTGGTGGCCATCTTAAATTGGATTGACTCCAAATGTGAATCAGTTGTAGAGGCGCATCCAATGACTACTTTCTGAATGTTCAATTAAAATCCGTCCAGTGGTTCATGAGATATTTTGCTAACAGACAAACAGTGTTGATTCCGATAGTTATTCCTACAGTTTTAGGCAAAGCTCTCGCACATTGAGTGGCACTTGGAGTATGTGCTGGGGTTGAGTCTCAGCTGCAACAACAAAATTTGAGCTCAATATCTGCTGAATTTACTGATTTATTGCCATTTTTCTGCGCTTTGATAATTGCTGGCTGTGGCATCCATCTTGAATTGGATTGTCCCCAAAAGTTAATCAGCCGTGATTTGTGCATTTAGTGATTACTTCCTACAAGTTTCATTAAAATTCATCCAGTGGTTCGTGAGATATTTTGCTAACAGACAGGCACTTAATCTCAGACAGACAAAGCATTACTTTCAGCCTTTCCTTATTAGATGCAGGCTGCAATAAATACATTTTTATTTTACCTTCTATGATTAAAGTTTTAGTGAACTACAACTTTATATGGTATTATATTGCTTTCATAGTGGAAGATGTAAAATTGTACATTGACTGGTTGAGGTGAAAATTCACCCAAAGCTGTTCTGTGAATTTACGTCAAACGTTTCAGCCGTCTGCTCTTTAAAGAAGTGCCATAAAAACTTTTCTCCCCACGTTTTATTTTAAGGGCACTAAATGGTTTTTAGCAGTGCACAGTGACCTTTCGTACAGTACAAAAAGCCTGTGTGTGTGGGTGTGTGTTTTTCCTTTTTAGAATCATCAGTCTTTTCAAATTGGATCAATTTGTGGCTTTTTTGAGAGCTTATTTAGTAATTGACTGAACAAACCCTGAACCGCAGAGGCAAAGAGGCAGCTCATGATAGCAGATGAGACGAAAATAATACCAAATCAGTTGTGGTAAAAGCAAGACAAAAAAAAAAAACAGAAGAAAATACGCATTATTAGTCCTAAACTCTGGACTTTTGTGGTATTGTATTTCTTCAACACTTCTCATTCTTTTTGTTGCAGCGAATGTCTAAACTATTCGTCACTTTGAAATAAAACCCCATCATTTCAATCGTCAAAATGTAATTTCATAAGACCGGCCGCTCGCATTCAATATCGTTGTGACAAGTGTAATTTTCTCCAGCGCAATTTTGTCAGAGGCAGCCTTTTCATTTCTGCAGAATGAGATAATTTGCCGTTTGCAGAATGTAGCAGGGCTGTTATGTAAAGCTGTGCTGTCAATTTTGCACCAGTTTAAGCAATTAAGCATTCCAGTGTGTTCTTTCAGTAAACCCTATTATTGCAGACACACTGGCATCAACGAGAAATAAAAGAATAAATAAATAAATAACTGGTCCAAGTTGGCTTTAAAACAGCCCCCTTGAGCTTTTCTATTTCTTTCTTTTCTTTTTAATTTGCCTCAAAGTTCATTACAGGGAGTTCAGGAGAAATCTGCTCCAGATTTATGATGGAAAAATGGATTTTTTTTTCCGGAAACATAAAGGATCAGATGAATAAAGATGCTTGCTCTTTTTAAAAAAATAAAACATAGTGCTTCAAACACATTAGACTAGATTAATATCAGTTGCAGTGGGTTGCAGAAGTATTCACCCCTTGTTCTTCTTAATTGCCTGACATGAGTTATTACAATTTTTCAATTTGATTATAGGGAATAGTTAGTTTTACCAGAAATTCTTCAGATTAATAAATTTAAATGAGGGGGAAAAAAATGTCTTGTTTTAAATAATTCACTGCGCAGAAACTTCCTGCCCCAATGTCCGTACTTTGCAGATCCACCTGCCGCAGCGTTTCCAGCAGAGAGTCTCTCCATGATCTCGGACCATCTAACCCAGATTTTCTGTCCGTTCTTTTTCAACCAAACGGCTGCAGCTCCTTCAGCTTGGATGGGCGCTGCTGGCGTCCAATGATCTTTAAATCAGTCCCCAGATCCTCCCGTAGACTCAGGTCTGGTCTTTGACTGGACTCTTGTGTTCAACGGTTTCTTAAACCACCAGCGGGAAGGTTTAGTCATATTTCTGTTTCCTAATAAAGGATTGAATAGAGCGGCGTCATGACACAACCCTAATCTGTACTTCTTCACAACTCTGTCTCTACCTGTGCGGAGATTTCCTTGGCCTTAATGCTGCCTTCCTCTCAGTGGTAGCCCTTTAATAGTTGGAGGTTGAACCAGTGTCATCTGAAACTTGCTCACTGCTGGTAAATATTTTAGCTTCTCTTGAAAGTAAGGGCTGTTGCTTCAAAGCAAAGGGGGTGAATACATATGCACACATTACTTTTCAGTTTCATCTTTTTTAATAATTATTAAAAACAACATTTTATCCCTGTTTACCTTCATTAATCTGAAGTATTTTATAGACTTTTTTCCCAATCCTATAAATGAGTTGGGGAATAAAGGATAAATTAATGATTATAAGGAAAAAAACTATTGCAACCCACAGTAGAAGCTAGTACTTTTAGTAGTATTTTATTTTTATTGATATTAGATGATGAATGATTTAATATACAGTAATATTGGGTTAATAAGAAGCAATCTCAACTGTCTCCCAAGGCTAGAAAACAGGAATTAGGAAGATTTCTGGTTGAAAATAAGAAACCCTGCAGCTGATTCTGTTCTAATGTGGGAGAAAAAAAAAAAGAAAAACACTTTAAGAGATGGCACATTTTCTGGGTTTTTTTGGATCGGGTGAATTCAAACAGTCGATCCAGGAGGTAGTTGCAGACATGTAAACAAAATCTGATGAGAAATGACCAAACTGCAAGTAATCAAAGCGCCAACTGGGGAGAAAAAACTCCGCTCAATGCATAACAAATGTGAGCTCAGACACGACTCCACGCACAAGTCAGCCCACATAAGAGCAAAACAATAAATACGTTTCAACTTTCCATTTCACAACATCCAGCTCAAAAATAATACATTTTTCAGGAAAAGCTGGGTTTTTTTGTGCTCAATAGTTGCATTTTTCAAAGCATTAAAAACTAGGATTTACCAGCAAAGGCTACAAGACGAACGAAAAATAAATGAGTTCCACAATTTGTTTGTTTAAATACATAAATACTAATCTTTGAGTGAGATTTCAGTGGCTTGAGATGATTTTACACAAAGGATCAGCCTTCTAATCTACTGCTCTATATTTAGGACTGTGATAAATGCCGCCCAGGCTTGCACTGTGGTGGGGGGGGGGAAAAGAAAAAAGACAATAAGAAATATGAAATATTTTCTAACAGGTGGTGAATAAGTCATTCTTTGGCTCTGCAGGATGTTTCAGTCAAACTGACCACATAATTTGTATTGTTTAGGGAGGATGTTGGGCTGCGACTCAGCAGATATCCGCTCTGAAACTGAAAAAAGACAACGTCCAAACCTCCTCAAAAACCTCACTGTAAATGTTTTTTTTTCTTTTTTACTTCCCTCACCTGTCAGTCAGTCCGACACCTCTCCTTCCACCTGTGAAGGTTTTTCTACCCGCCGTGTTAAGACAATTAAACTGTAAGAAGAGCTACTTTTGAATCCTTTCCATTATCAGGAAATTGACATTTTTTAGCAAACTATCACTGTAAATTAGATTAAAACTGGGTGAAGGTTGTTAATATGATTAGCTGTAACAGTGATGAACTAACCTTCAGTCTTTGGCAGCTTTAGCCTTGCATGTCAACAAAGATGACCTTCATTTAATAATTGTTTATCAACCTTCTTATTAGCTCATGTTAAATTATTAGGCGTCAGCCATGAGTGAAGCAAACAGAAGGAAAGCGACAGACTTCTCCAAGGGTATTGAGGTTTTTACTCATGTGCCAGTTTGTCTTTTGTATTTCCACTTTTTTTTTTAAGGAAAAAAAGGTTTTCAAAACAGGAAACTTTGCTTGACTTTAAATTGTCACGTAAAACTGTACAGAGTTTATAACTCGGACTGTTTTGGTCCTGGATTTTTTTCCGTTCGGCCGTTCTGTCATTGATTTGTTGCTGTGTTCGGTGGTTACTGTTCCCATCCTTGGCCTAATTTTGGCCAAGCTTCGTCTGTCAGACAGGTGACCTCGTTTTTGGACAAAGGAGTTCGTGGTCGACTCCACAGCTGTGAGGCGCTCGGGTCCCGCGGTTTCAAAACAAAATCACCAACCTTCCACCTCTGTGTTTGACAGCTGGATTGAGCCGCTCTGCTTTGGTGTCATCTGTCCAAAGGCTGAGATGTGCTGCCCTGGTTGTTATTTTTCATCAAGAATAGTTTATCTGTGGGCAGCGCTTCAGAGTATGTCATCCAGGTTGAGCCTCTCTCTTGCTGTAGTGTGATCGCTTAAATATTTTATAACTGAAGGCTGTAGAGTCTGAGCTGCAGCTCTTGTGTGTGTGTGTGTGTGTGTGTGTGTGCGAGTGTTTTTATATCTCTGAGTATCGTATGGTTTGACCTCAGGGTTACTTGCTGAGAGGTCCACCCCAGGGAAAACTGGCAGAATTTATTCCTCAGGCGATAAGGCTGCTGAATCTCCAGGAACGGTACAAAAAAACCCAACATATTTCTGTGTCTATTTTTATTATATACGAAATGACACAATAAAAAAAAACAAAAACAAAAAAAAAAAACACTTGAATTTCTCCAAGTGGAATGATGGACTGAAATATTTAGAAGAATTCTTCCTCGGTTTGATGGGCAGCAGTCTTTTCCTTCCCTCAGATCACTGCTTTCCTCTCAGAGCAGGAAAGGGCTAAAATAACTAATCTTATGAAAGTGTGCATATTTGTTGACGATAACTTGAACACGGCATTTGATTACCAGCTCCTGATTCCCAGTTAAGCAGTAAAGAAAGTCTCTCCTATGGCAGCTCAGCTGTGTGAAACTCTCCTGGAAACTTACTTGCCTGACCCACTCTCCTTCCTTCGCGACCAAATCCTCGGACTCCTGGACTCTATCACCTTTTCCTCCTAGAAACCTGTGAATGACACACACAAAAAAAGTAAGACACAGTCATGTAATAACCTGCCTTTCCACCAGTGGCCCCCAAAACCTAATCACTGCTATACTGTATACTGTAAATACCCCTTTTGAACTTTTATTCTTGCATCGGTTCCTGGGTTCAGAATATTTAAGAGTCTTTTGCTGTTTTCATTATGACATTGGGATACAGTAATAACCCCCCCCCAAATTATAAGAGTCTTTGCCTTCCATTTTAGCCAAAATATACCAAATCACCAACCAAAACTGGACTGAGACATACTTTGAATTTCAGTATAAGATCACATTTAAAAGTATTCAAAATGGAAAATATATTAATAAAAAACACATTACGCTGCCACACATGACCTCATATTCATCCAGAGAAGCAACTTTTTATTTTTATTTTTTTGGCCACAACACATTTCAACTCCCCGAGGCAAACTAGAAGACAAATTAAGAAGCCTGTTCACCAGTAAATAGTTTAATGGGTTGATTTTCAGCAGGGTTTGACCGCTGTGGGGT
>NC_051440.1:15126405-15149837 GCF_001649575.2 Kryptolebias marmoratus | reverse complement strand
CCCCCGCCCCACTCATGTTTCTGCCGTTATGTTTGTGCTGCCAACAGCAATGTCAAGGTTAATTATACTGGCTACACACACTGAATGGAAAGAGATTTAATTTTGAAAATGGCTTTAATTTGTTAAAAAGTGAGGACACAAAATTGACATAACAGTCCCCTCAATTGCCAGCTGCACAGAAGTGGCAAATGAGCTAATTCGGCCGAAATAAGAAGGCTTCTCCTCACAATAGACGGGCACGGCAGAGAGCGAAATGGATTTTTTTTTTTTCAAATTTTTTATGATTTGACGTGTCTTGGATGGATGTCAGCAGCTTGAACAGTTTTATGGAGCTACATTTTTTTGTAATTGGAATGATGGAAAATTTAAACTCCGGACTTTTTAAACTCTAATTGCGTTTCCACTTCTACGCCTTATAAAATGTTGCTTCAAAGGTTAGAATAGAGATCCTCTCTAAGTAAGAACGTCTGATCATTTGTGGTTCCTACATTTGGTTGTGTATTCACAATGGGGTCTTTTGCCTCCTAACGTCCACTTAGAGGACAGTGTCTCATACAGAAGAAAATAAGAGTTACTAGATATAAGATTGTGGGTTTAAAAACATATACCGCAATATTTTACAGTCTCAACGGTGCACGCATGTAAAGATTAAGCAACAAACGTTCTTTCAGTCTCACATAAGGGACGAGAAGAGTTAAAATTTGTCAGATGACTAACTTTCTTCTCTCACCCACGTTCTCTGTGGAGGACAGTGTCCTTTATCAGTTTATTGACTGTTTTTTTTTATATCTGTCCTTGTCTGGGCTTTCAACCAAACATATAAATAATTTGCTTTAATTCCACACAAATTCGTAGTGTTTTTTTTATTTATTTATTTGTTTATTGGCAATATTGCTCTTCTGGTTGTCCTTCCCAGCATTAGTTGTTTGTTAGACACGGACTCGTGAACATCCCTTAAATAGAAACATCAACTACCAGGATTTTAGTACATCTATATAATCTACTTTTTTTTTTTTCTCGAGTACTGTTTTAGGAGGAACCAATTTGTTTTTATCTCCTATAACGTTTGTTAGAAAACTTTAGTTGACATTTATGAGGCATTTAATGACAAAACATACAAAAATAAAACAATACTAAAAACAATTAACAATAAGTGATTATTTAATCAAAAATTAAAGTGACGATTTTGTTTATAGCTCTGGTTGGAGAGATGCAAAGAATTATTGCTCTTCTTCTTCTTATGTCTTCTTCCTCAGACTAGTTGATAAACGAATAGTAAACAGCATATTTTTATTTAAAAAAAACTTTACTAATGAATATTTACATTTACTTGCCAACCTTTAATAACGGCTCAGTTATCTCTAAGAGTAAGGGCCATTATTTAAAATGCTCTAATCATAAAATAAGCTTTCATAATTTTGTCATCACAAAACATTTTTGCAATGTACAGTTTTTATTTTAATACTTTGAGCACATTTACCTGCTTTTAAATACACGATTTATATTTAAAATTTAGAATTTTAACTGTAAAACATGCACTTTTATCATGTTTTATCATTATTTGCACACAATTTTTCCAGCGTTTTCGGTTGCAAATAGACAAACGAACTATTCAGTTGTCATAGCAACTATTATTAAGACGCTGGTCCGTCCCCGAAATCCGTCCGCCTTTCGTTCCGCTGCCAAAGTTGACCGTAGTGAAACAAGAGTGTTGGCTTAGCAGGTGTTACGAATTACCTGAACCTTTCTCCCCAACGCGACACGTGGGGGGGGAAGTTTCCAAAATCAGATGGTCCTCTCTGTGTTTATGTCGGTGATAAAATGTGAACAAGTGGTAACCTACTGGCTGAACACGAGGACGGTCAGACAGCGTCAACAGCTCCGCGTTAACGCCTGAGCAAACTTCGAAGCAAATTAGCTCGGCGGGCGGAACAACTTGTTCTTACTCGTTCTGAGAATCATGGACGCCGTGGTAAAATTCACCAACCAAAGTCAAGGAAGAGACCGTATCTTCAGGTGAGTTTTGAAGCATATCTCTTTGTTATCAGTTAAAAAAAAAACAGTAAAAGACGAGCTCTCATTTACCTTCTTCCCTCTCAGAGCGACCCAGTATGCCTGTGCGCTGTCCGTGTATTTACTGCGAAACAGCTCAGGGAGAAAAGACCTGGTGGCCAAACTCAAACAGCTGGAAACTAACATGAGTTCTGGACGAAAGTGTGAGTAGAACTGTCGAGCAGGTGAAGAGGCATTTAAAGGGCTCGAAATGATCTTTTACCCATTTGGTTCAGCGCCGTGAACCTCCCATACGGTTACCAGGATGTGTATGTTTCTACTAAAAGTTTAATGTGTTTAAAAGCCCACCTGTCTTTGCTTGTTTTGTTTAATCCACAGACCAAAGACCCAGTTTGGGGCTTTGTAAGCGATTATAACTGAAAACCAAACTATTTTTGAAATAATGTTTTTGTTGCCACTTTCCCTCTGGCCTTACAACCTTTGGAACAGAGTATTGCTGTCTCTCTTAAATGGGAAAACAAACATTCCTACACTGAAATGATTCTTTATTTCAACGTATGAATGCAGAATTTTGTTACCAAATTGCCCCCTTTTAATGTCCAAGCATACAAAATTTATTAAAAAGTTGCCTTGTTTCAAGTTAATTTTATTTTATTTCGTAACAAAGTGAATTCCTTCCATTTTCCTTTTGGTTTTGTACATTTTAAACTAAAACCGAAACGACAGTCTGCAATTTACATTTGGTTTGAGTGCTGAAAACAAGTCAAAGCTTCTAAAAGATAGGTGTTATTAACATTTATTAACTTAAACTAATCTTTTACAACCTTCCTCTTTAAAAGGATGAACCATTAGGGGGGGCTAGGGTACAAAATGTCTCTTCAGACCACACGCTTTAATCATTTAAAAGTCAAATAAACCGTAATTGTTTTAGCATACGTAAGTAGATCTGCCTTTTAATAAAAATGTACGAAGTATCTTGTATAACCAGGTTATCTTGGAGCAGGAAGGCAGATAAATACTGATGAGTGGCTGAATTCCTGTGTTCTGCATGAATGAACAGATTTCTGTTGCATAACTCCCACAATTGTCTCCACGGTTACGATTAAACTCTAAAAGGATGAATGATGTACAGCAGTTATAAATACGCCTGTGTTGCAAGCAAATTTAATTGTCCGTTGGTGCCGAATTGGCACGCGGTGCCATTTATAAGTTGAGAACAATTTTTGCGACCTCTTGAAATCCGTCAGTGAGATTCAACGAGGCGTCGTTTTAGGTTTGGAGCCGCTGCGGTTTGTGGATTTGTTCTGTTTGCACGGACTTCGGCTGCAGCACTGATGACCCAAAGACTGGACTTAACAAATCACAAACAACCCCCACCCCCGGGGGGTAAATTGTTAAACGTTTTGAACTTTGACACAGATTGCCGGAGACACAGACAGACAGACAGACGGAGTCTCAAAGCGGAAAACAAAAGATCTTGTCGTTCTGAGTGCTGCTGCTGCAGCGGAGCCATTTAAAGCCCAGCGCCGGGCCACAGAGGACGCTGCCATTGATGCGCCGTTTAATTATCTCTGCTCTGCGTCAGAGCTGCAGACGCAAGGCCTCATTGCCTCGTCTGCCTGGCAGATAATTTCGGGAAAAAAGATTTACTTCTGAAACTCGTCTAATAATCTTGTTTAGTCTAGCTGAACTGTTTCCTGCGGATGAATATAGACTGCTGCTAAGATGTTTTCCCTCACATCTTGTTCCAAATTGACTCCTTTGGTTTCTGCCTCCTCTGTTAGTGTTCAGGCTGGGGAACGCAGCCCATTCCATCGTGGCCGCCAAGCGGAGCACGCGGCTCTCGGACCGAGTGCTGTGCCTGACCCTCACCGTGGCCAACTTCAGCCGGGGCCTCTACTTCCTCTGTGACAACATGCTTTGGGCCAGGAGCGTCGGCCTGATTCGCAACATCGACAAGGAGCGCTGGAGCTCCAACTCCTCCCGCTGCTACCTCTGCTCGCTGCTGCTGAACTTGGCCCGAGACGTTTACGTAGCTCTGCAGCTGATGGCGGAGAAAAAGAGGGACGAGAAGTTCAAGCGGAGGATGGGTCAGCATCTCGGCGAGAGTCCCCAAGTAGCCGAAGCCGTCATTCCCGAGCTGGATGCCTTCACTTTTCTGCTCTTGGAAACCCTGAAGTCCCACCCGGCTGTCGCTTTGGACTCCCTGAAAAACATCTGCGACTTGTTCATCCCCTTAGACAGGCTGGGGATCTACAAGACAAACGCAGGCGTGGTTGGGCTGTGTGGGCTGATGTCCTCCCTGCTCGGCATCATGACCCTGGCGTGGCCCGCTTTAAAGATGAAACCGTGATAACGAGGGTGGAGCTGGACCAAAGGTTAATCAGGACCGGACTCTCTCTTTAATCTGGGGAGTGTTGAGTTTAAGGGTTCAATGTTTGTCACATTTCAGAGACAACTTATAGAGAAATATGTTCTTTCTGTGGTAGAATACAGATTAAGTTTAAATCTTTTTTTTTTCACAAAATTTAGACAATCAAAGACGAGATCTTTATGCATTCCTGTCTCCTAAACCACCAGCACTTTCACAACTGACACTTTGCTACTGATATAAGAAAATATATATATTTTTTCCATCTCTTTGAAAACATTAAGAGTTCATCTGAGTGGTGGTTTTAAAGTCCGCTGCCTCTGCTGTTTAGCTGCTAAGAGTTTGGTTGATTCAAACGATAGGTGAATTAATAATCAGCTGTAAGGAGCTGTCAGAAGGGAGGAAAAACTATAACTTTTTTTCCTGACATCGAAAGCTCGAGCTGAACTTTGACTGTGAATATTCTGCTTTTACCTTCTTAGAAGAAAGGGAAGCTGAAGCTGTCCTCAAACCTGCAGACGGTGGTCTTTATTTGTGTATTGTTTAGAAACTGAATTCGCCGTCACATGTCAGCGTGATCCGGTTCGAAAGACTCGAAAGTGTGTGTGTTTTGTATTTGAAAGTCGTGTTTTTTGTGCCCCCGACCGCCGATCGGATAGTTTCAGAAACACAGCAGCCCTGCCCTCTAGAGGACACACACACGACACCTCGGTAAACTGAAGAGCTTTTATTTTTCCGACTTCAGAGACAATAATACACTTCTTGTTTTCGAAAAGCTTTTCTCGCGACGATGACTCGATGGATCACCGGCCGACAGAAATATGCAAAAATACAATATATTACGGTTCCCTTTCACAATACTTTAGTTTTTACTGCGAAAAAGAATGAACAAACTATGCATAATGACTCCCCTCGAAAAAAAAAAAAAGCACAAAAACACACATAAAGCAATAAATAAAAAGTAAAGAAAACGCAAAATAAATTGGAGACGAAAGGCTTGATTTCACATTTCCACTGGTGGCTCGTTTTTCCAGTACCAACAAAGCATTTAAACCTTTGAATAAAAACTGTGGAAGCAGTTTAAACTGGAATTTGAAATTAAATTCAGACTATTATAGAAAAAATGCACATGTAAGCACATAACTAGCATTTAATTGGTGTCAAAGGAAAATTTTTAATTCTACAAGACAATTTTTTTAATCACCGGAGCTATGATTTCATTAAACATGTTGGTGCCAGGAGAGGTTTTATTCTAAAAAGGTAAGAAAGTACTTTTTTAGGAAGTGGCGACAGTGTTAAACTACTGAATGCTGTTGGCCCAAAGTTGTTTTTTAAATTTTTATTCCCAGTAAACTAATAATGGTTGTGATGAATCGCTGCTTTCTGAATGAAAAAGGCACCTTCAGTAATTTGCTCCTGCGACTGCACAAATAAAATAAAGAAGAAAAAAAAACACTTAAAAGCCATTTGATCACAGGTGAAGCACTTTTTAAACAAACAGGTACATTTATCTCACTCACACGGTGATAATTGAGCTTTTTTCTCTCCTCAGGAAGTGTCACAAATGATATTTCGAAGTAAATGCGAAGCTTGTTTTTACCTTCGAGGGCTCGCGGTGGAAACTGTGTTTTGTCTTCATTATTTATGTTGATCAAATGTTTCAGGACCTTCTTGTTTTATATGATAAACTATGCAAAACGCTGATAAACTATAGATATTTAAATAAACCGTGTGTTCTTGTCTTTTTAATTACACCAGGAGTTTTTTTTTTTTTTTTTTTTTTTAAAATAGTACCAGAACAAAACACACCTGTATAAGTTCGTTTTCTGACATTTATGCATAAAAGGACACTTTTTAAAATAAATCAATATACAACGATTTGTTCTGAGGAAAGATCTAATAAGCTGAATATTTGTTTTATTTTTTGGCACACAAGAGCTTTTAATAAAATTGAGTGCTTGGCCCTGGTAAACACCTCGAGTTTTCATCTCTCCAGTGGTTCGTGCTAATAAATATTTGTTAAACACACATGCGCTACGACGGAGCAACTAACTGCTTTAAAATCCTTCAAACACACCAGAGATATGAGGATAGAAATGTGGTTTTGACTGAAAAATATCTGCCGGTAAATTAAGTGTTTTGTACATAAAACTGATCAGGAAAAGAAAAAAAAAAAGCGCTTTTCTTATGTAGAGTCGTGCAAAGATTCTGCTTTTTGATAGTGGTGCCAGGTAAAAACCAGACCGTCAATTAAATTCCTGTACAGTTCCATGATTATCAGACAGAAAGAAGACGACAACTTGAACAAAATCAAACGTGTGGCCATAAAAAAAACAAAACAAGAACGACACCGATAAGACGAGTTCTGCACGACGACGACGAAGAACGGTGAAAATCTTCAACAGACTGCAGGACAGAAATGATCCGAGTACGCCTTTTACTACAAGGGGGGAAATTTGGAGCATTTTAGGGACAAAGGAAATGTCTGACACGCCGTACGTGTCGAGGCGAACCTCAGCTTCGTGCTTCCGTTTGAAGCCATTGTTAAGACGCGAGTTGCTCAGAGAAAACCTGGACTAAAACTTTAACTCGGCATCGGGGCCGTGGCTCAGGAGGGGGATAAAATTACAGGCTGTGGTTAAACACGTGTACCTGTCTTTGACTGAAAAAGCCCCCCCCCCCCTCACTTCCCACCGTTTGTCGAAGGCATTTCTTTCACATTCAGCTGAATAACATCAAAATGTTTCCTGAAGTGAAACCCCCTCATTAAAGGCTCTAACCTCAGTAATATCAGTGTAAGAAAATATGATTTCCAACATAAATACCCTGTAAGCTTTTCAAACTTCATGCACATTGGAAAACTTGTAGTCATTCACCTACAGTGTAAACGCAGCATGATTTCCATCACAGTAAACCTGTCACTAAGACTTGAGATGAATATGATGATGGGGGTTATTTTTCTCCCCTCCCCCATAATAAAAAAAGGCAGTTTGCGGTGCTGTAGGCTACATTTGAGTAAAAGTGACTCTAAACTGTCTTAAAACCAGAGTTACAGCTCGATGAAGTGGCATTTTGTGGCAAAAAAGGACAACAGCGAACAGCTACACGATATTCCTGCTGATTAAAGCTCTAAATCGGGCTGCACGATATGTCGGAGCGTCAACAGCTGAGGAGTGAAAATCCTGGGAACCTTCAATGGGAATTAACTGGAATTTTTGTGGGAACAAACCTGGAATTTAAAATACTGAAGGTGGGATTTTAAACACAGTGGGGGGAAAAATGCGTTTTAAGCTCAACTTTCGACTAAAACAACCAGATTTCATCAATGCAACGTGCGATATGAGTTACCACACCCTAAAAATAAGAACACTTGGACACGTAGGGACAGATGGAAGTCGTAACATAAAAACGGTTTGTTGTGAAAAGTAATTTACTGAAACTCAGTTTGGTTTTATGTCGATAAAATGACAAATAAAGCCGAAGTATTTATCAAATCGCATTTAAATAAATAGTTTTGTTCAGAGTTGGTGAATAAATTTAGAAAAGGATTACAGCAACAACAAAAACAAGAACTTTCAAATGTTTAAGATCCATTGTTCTCTAAAGATTTGACAGTGAAGCCATCATATACAAACTAGATCAATAAATTAGTTACTTTCATAAGCTTTGGGCCAAACCCATTACTTGCCTATGACAATAAAATGCTTATAATTCTGTTTAAATATGATACAGTCTGTTTAAATTCCCCCCCAGTTTCCAGGTAATTCCCATAAATCACCATAATTCCAATGGAAAGTTTCCAAAATCCTCCCAGCCTAACTTCCCATGGACAGTTTCTGGGATTTTTCCGCCCCCAGTCACGGCTGACGTCACAATATTCCCCAATAATATGGGAGTCGAGTGTTTTCCTAACATCGTGCAGCTCCAGTTCTAAACTACAGACTCTGTTTTACGTCAGATCAGGTCTAAACATGGATTCTGTGGGGACGACAAATTTTGTCTTACAAAGATAAAAAATGAATTTATTAGTTTAAATCTAGTTCAAATAGCCTCATATAGCACTGTTAAATGACACAATTTCATTGCTGTCAATATGTGATCTTATTGTAAGAAATTACTTTTTGATGCAACTAAATGTATCGTTTTTTTTTTTTTTTTTTTTATCTGCAAGAAGCAAATACACAAAACTTTTGTATTTAAATATAAAGTCTTTAGTATAATCCCTAAGGTTGATTGTACCATCACTTCAATACTTAATAAACACTTTTCCGTTTAAAGGCATTAAAGGATATTGTTTTAAAAATGATGCGGTTTTGGCAGGAAGAATCACGTCCGACTATTTTACAGCAGAACAGAATCCAGCTATAAACAGTTCTGGAAAGCGCAGATTTAAAGGGTAACATTTGATCACGAGTAGGTGGTCTTAGCCCACTTTAAAAAAAAGAAAAAGAAGAAGAAGAAGAACCTTGCTCCTTGATTCCGTTAACACTCCGAGGAGTAAAGTGAATAGTGTCTCAGCAACTTCTGGACCCAGCTGGGCAGTCCTTGGGTCCACTTTAGAGTCTTTTGGTCCAGTTTGGTCCCGCCCCGTGGAGGGCCAGAGGGCGGCCACTAGGACCGCCCCTGCGCTCGGTCGTAGTCTGTGATCAGGCCTTTGATATGCGACAGTTTGCTGTGGAGGTACTCGCACCGTTTCTTCTCTTCTCGATACCCGGGAAACTTCTAGAGGAGAAAAAAAAAAAAAAAAAAAAAAGGAAGTAAAACAAAAATCCAAAGCTGTTTGAGTGAAGGACGTTACGATGAAACGCATGTGGTACGGTTGCCTCGTTTTAACGAGGTAGCTCAGATCCTGTGAAGCTGGGAACAATTATTATCGTACCTGCTGTAAATAGCTTTTATTTGGACGGGATTGATGAGCTAACGGCTAGTCCGAGCACGGCTAATGTGGACTGCTGCCGTCTTCAACAAAATCCAGCCTCAAAGAAATTATGGTTTTTTAAACTTTTTGCATTGCTGATAATTTTTAGACATTTACAAAGCATTTCATGCGCATTTGTAAGCGCAAACAGTGGCGGCGGCAGCTAGCTGTAACACCTCCATTTCAGCCTGGGGCACTTCTGGCAGAAATACCAAGATTTCTGCTGGAATAACTGAGTAATGCAACAGGGAGGGCAACGTTCTTTGGATTGGAGCTGTTTTAAGCTCAGACTAGCTGTTAGCTCATCAGTCTGGTAAAAATCAGCCGTTTCTGCAACCGGAAGTCCTTCAGAAAGCGATACGATGAGAAATTAATTGCTCATAATCTTTATCCAGAATGACATTTATTAATCTGAACAATCCTTTTCTTGTTGCAAATGAAATTTACTAAACTAGACGAGCACTTGAGAACTTGTTTGTTTCAAGTTCAAAACAAGCCTTTTAGGAGATAAAAAAATTAAAATGAAGTACTGCTGAATCGTGGCGAGCAGGCCACAGTATCCATCATAGTGGAGTTGAGTTATTTAGTATTTTTTCAAACCAGTTACCCATCGTTTACTACTTCATGTACAGAGAACATTTAAATATGCAGTAATCTCAATAGTTGCATGAGGCTGAGTGACAAATGAAAAATGGGAGAAAATTTCAAGAATTCTTACTTTCTTATACTTTCTGTACTTCTGCTGTATCTGTTCCTCCATGAGCTGGAAAACACACACACACAAAAAACAAACCAAAATAAAGTGTGATTGTGCTGAGTATTTGCTCCATTGTTTTTCTTTAAAGTTTTGCTGAACGGAGTAGCCGCAGCAGCGGCACAGACGGTACCTTGTACTCTCGCGTTCCCGGGGACAGAGTGTTGATCTTTGAGCCCAACTGAACAAACATCTCAGTGATCGCTCCGATTCGGTCATGAAGAGCTCTGTATTCGTCGTACTCGGCACAGAAGTCATCGTTGTACTGTTTGCGCTGCTCCAGTGACGTTATGGCGCTGTATTTTCTGCAAGAGGGGGAAAAAAAAAACAAAACATTGCCCTCTTAATATTTTTTTGGGAAAAAATTTGTAGAAGCCGAGCAGTTTCCCCAGTTTCCCCACTAGATGGCAGTACACTTTGGCAGATAGGAAGAGTTTCACATCCCTGTCAACAACATGATGTGTTGACCAGATGTAAGACATAAGATCTTTTGTTTTTAAAGTTGTTCCTTTGACTTCGCTCTGTTTAGATGAATATTTTAAACCAAACCTTTACCCCAAGTGACATTGGTTCCCCCCCCAACAGTGGGAAACTTAAAACTCCTCAGTGATGGATCACATCCACAACCACTGATCTGGACCCTTTTTATATATATAATGACAGTTTATACAATTTTCTCCCTGAATGTGGGAATGTGATGCAAATATTTAATCTTACATTAAATAGTCGGGCAGTTCCTCTGCGGAGGTTCGATCGACAGGTGTTTTCTCTCCGCTGTGGTCCGTAGCTGGCAGAGACACACACACAGATATCGGGGAAAAGATTAATACACGCGTGCGATAATGCGTCAGTCGTATCAAGGCTGGGTGAGCCGTTTGAACAGTCTCTGATGATAAGAGAGCCGATCCAAGGTGCGCTGTGACGTCTGCGGCGAAGAGCAGGAGGTAAAGCTGCCTGCTGACTCGCTGGACCATAGGTCACCCAGCTGTGCTCCAGTCAATCATCAACAGGCGAGAGGCTCATACTGTCACACTTCTAAATCTGGAGGCGTTTACAGGCCATGCACAGATAACATCAACCGTATGACAACATATGGAATGAAGTCGGATTAAATCTTAAAAACACAACATTTACCTTTGAGGTTTTCTTGGTTCTGCTTCAGGTCTGGACTGGTCTCTATCCAGTCTGGCTTTAAGCGATCTCGCTCCTTGTCTTTGTGTTTTTTGGACTTTTTCTTTTTATGCTGACCGTTGGCGAGCGGCTGCTCCGCACATCTGGAGGGGTCACTGGGTGGGGACTTGGGGCTGGGACAAGTGGGCGCCGGCTCCGTCCTCTCGAGTTTGGAAAAGGCGGGCGGCGCGCCGAGTTTGTGTGGCGAGTACAGACCATTGGGGCTTCCCTGAAGACGGCCGCTGGTTTTGTCGAACTCCGATTTGATCTCCACGCAGGTGTTTTCGTGACTGAAGGAGCTGCGGGCCCCGTTGGGGCCGCAGTCTGGACGGGAGGGGGACTGCAGGGGCAAACGGTCTCCTGACAGCTTTTGTTTTTTGGGGGTCTGGATGTTGGAGGGGTCCAAAGTCAGTGGGCGCTTCTGGAACAAAGAGAAGAAAAGCGGTATGTTCATTAATGCTCACTTTCTTGTAAAGAGGTGTGAAAAATCCTACAAACACCGAATTAAGTTCTTTTAAAATGTTATAAAATAAACTGACAAGGAAATTTAAGGTTAAATTTACTCTACAAAATGTTCAAACGGTCCAAATCTGAGGCACGAGGCTCCGATTGCCACACGTGAATGCTGGCGTGCTGAGAAAATGATTATTTTGGGGGGAAATCGGCAGCATGGGAGTGATTAGCTGCAGCTAATAAAAGCTCGAGAAAGCGGTGATGGGGCACGAGGGCAGGAAGGACAGAAAAGAGTTACAACAGAACCAATCATACAACCAGCGTGACGAAAAGCAAAGTGAGCAGAGTGGAAGTTTCTTGGAGAGAGCGGCATCACGACAGACTTGGGAGAACGTGTGACGGGGAAAATGGCACCTCTCCCTCGAAAAGAACCAGGTGAGAAAAACCAATAAAATCTCCAAGAAGGAGGTGGTCTGAGCTTGGCCCACCGCTTAGCTTGTTTCTGCATCTGTATTCTGTTTTACTGTAAACGACGTAAGATCCTGATCTGAGCAAGAACCCAAATATGTTTATTTCCCCACAACGGCGGACCTGTCGTTTCATTCCAGTAAGAGCCGTATATACATTCCAGCTACTTGTGTGATTACATGCAGATAAAACAAAGCCGACGGCGGGTTGTGTTCATGACGAAGACGAAACACCCGGTCCGCGACCTTGAAGGGGAAAGAATAGAGGAAGTAGAAAATGTGCAGCTTGAATAATTACCGCTGAGAGATTCTTGGCAGGACTGAGTCGTGACGGAGAGTCACTAAGAGTTTTGTGGAATGAATGGTTGGACTGCGGGCTCCTCAGCTGGCTACTGTGGAGCGGCTGAAGTTTCCTGGGGAAAGATTTAGAGGACAGCACCTTCAGTTAGACAGTGACTTTAAAAAGGTAAATGACCCGTATGGCCAAACAGGAAGAGGCAGAACGTCGGCCGCCTGGTTGGCAGATCTGCGTGCAACAGGATGAGCAAATTCGATTGCGAAAAAAAAAAAAAAAAATAGGAGGTAGAAGTTTTTCCTTCTTTTTTTTCCCCCCGCAGAAAAGAAATAATCAGCGAACTGATGCGACTCAGTAAAAACAATTCACGGCAGCCGACCTCTAATGAGCGCAGGTTACTGGCATGAACAATAGCAGCAGATTTCTTCGCTGCGCGGCCAAACCCAGTTTTCTGGTAATCTGCTTCCTACAGCTCCTTCCTCAAACAGATGCCATTACAGAAAGTCACTGCCTGCTGTGAACTTGTGCAACTCTTTTAATTATATTAACGGTAATAATGAACCATCAAACACTAACTCGCAGCACTGACGGAAGTCTCCAAAAATAACACATCAAAAGGAGTAAATTAAAGAAAGAACCAGAAGAAGGATCTTTGTAGTTTTAAGCGTTTCCTGGCGATCGCTGCTTTATTGTATTTGGCAAATAATTGGATGAGTACAGTTGTGAGCTTTTTGCACTCAACATGGGGTGGAGCAATCTGCCAGCAGGACTTGTACTTTTTTCCAAAATTGTTGTGAAGCATGTGGCTTCCATGCTTACTGGCAGGCAGGAGAATCCTACGAGGCTGGGAAGGTCACGCTGAAAAGCTCGGCCTTGCAACTCTTGCCATTTGGCAACGTAGCGCAGGGGGAAAAAAAAAAAAGAAAAAAAATTTCCTCCTGCTTTGGTGTGTCAATTAGGAGACTCGGGAGTGAAAAGCAGCACTCCTGAAGTGGATCTGCTTTAAAACAATCCCGGCGTTGTTCCAAATGAATAAATTGTTCTTTTGTGTTAACGTTGTCGTCTTTGAACAAGCTACTTCTTAAAAAGGTAGATGAGCTGAGAGTTAGATAAAAATGTGTGTAAAAACTTTCTTACTAATGTCAATAAAAAGACGGGACGCCACCTTGTTTTTTTCTTTGCAGAATTAAGTAAAAAAATTTTTTTTTGGACTGGACTGAGAAGCTAATGGCTGGTGGATTGCTGCTGCATTAGAACACCTCCAATTTAATAATAATAAAAAACAATTCATTGAGTTTAAGGTGAACTTCAATATATACACCTTTACAGTTTCAGTAATTCATTTTAAAATTGCAAAATCTTGGCTTCAGTCGGGCTAATTGTTACCTCATCAGTCTGGTCAGAATTAAACCTTTCCTCCAAACTGAAGTTGTTCACATTTATCTTATTTAATTAAAAAAAGGGTATAGTTCAGGCCTTTAGAAGTGAGGTTTGGTGGAAAAGGTTTTAGCAATGTGAAGTTATAAACTTCTGAGAGGCTATTTGGTCGTCGTTGCTCTCGAATCTTATCGTTAAGCAAGTTAGCCAGTTGGAGGAAACAAACTTGTCATCTCAGGTGCAGAAAAAACAAACTATATGGAAATATATTACTTAAAACACTGCTTATAACAAATATTTTTTAAAAAGAATGCACAGAAACTTCTTTTAACATCTAAATTCTTTCGATGGAGGGTAAAAAAAAAAAAAAAGGTTATTTGGAAATCTGACTGAACTCTTACCTTATCAGGAGCCTGTTGATGAGCTGCTTCTCCTCCTCCAGGTATCCAGGCCAGTCTCTCTGGACATGTCTGTAGAGCTCATCCTTCAGAGAATAACTGTGGTCTTTAGGATTCTGTTTACCAACCTGGAAAAAACCCAACAGGTCCACCAAACGTTACAAATTCAACAGGAAATGCCACAGCAGAAAAAAAAAAAACAAGCACCAAAATCCTGCATTATTTATTTTTTCCCTTTACTGACACGGTGGCTCTATACAGTTCTGTCAATAGCTAAAAATTCCCCCCTGCCAAACTACCAACCATTTATGCAAATGTGGCCAAAAAAAAAAATAAATAAATAAACAACTTTCAGTTCTGTGAGCAGTCAGATCCCAGCTGGAGTCACCCCACCCCTCTCCTGTCAAAACACAATCTTCTCATCCGAAGATAATTGAAGCACAGCCCTAATTACAGTTACCAGTGATTGCACAAGCTCCCACTTCATGATTGCAGTGGGACACTCAAACGTTGTGAACACAGGAAACAGGCTTAAAATACGCTCAAACAGAGCTTACCTTTTTCACAGCAGAGTATGTAGCTGTGCGTTATTCGGCCGATCCCTCGGAGCAGGACCAAACTAAATTACATCACTCCGTGTTTTTAGCCTTTTCGGCTGCTCTCTTCTGCAGGGGTCGCCACAGCGAGCGAACTCGCATCAAGAATTTGTTTTATGCTGGATGCCCTTCCTAACCCAACCTGGGCTCGAACCCGCAGCCTCAGGATTACGAGACGCAACACTGACCACTGAACCACCGCAGCACTAAACTAGTTAGCGAATGATTTGTGTTTAGATTTTCAGCTAAATTTGAATTTACCTAATTTTATTTATTACTAACTGCATAATAGAGGTCTTTTTAAAAAAAAATCAGCTGGTAATGCGTCTGCAGGCTCCCACCTCGTCCAGAACCGAAGCCAGGTCAGCCTTGTCCTTTGGACTGGCCCGCTCCCTCTCCAGCCACAGGAGCACCTCGGGTTTTCTGTAGGGCTTTAGGGCCAGGAGGTGGATGATGCGGTCCCTTAAGGGCCGATGTGCCACGGGGCTGGGGAGCAGGGTGCGCTTGTTGCTGGGGGAGAGCTTGTTACTGCCGTCCGAGCCCGATGCCACGCCTGGCTTCCTCTGGACCTTCACACATTTGCCTAAAATCAAAAAGGGGGGAGAGAGAGAGAGTTTTAACTTGAGGCAAGATAATTTGACGCGAAGAATCAAGAAGTTTAAACAATTGTAATTATCGCCTGCCATCAAAAGGGGAACAACAATGTAAATGTCTCCATCTTTGTTTGCCTGTGTGACTGTTAGCAAAATATCTCATAAACCACTTGATGGATTTTAATGAAATATTTACTAAGTAATCAGTTAATATACATCTACAGCTGATTAACTTTTGGAGCCAATCTAATTCAAAGTGGCCACAGCAGCCAACTAACATTAGAAAACACAAAGATTTATATTCTTCGCTCAGTGTCACAGTTATCTTCCTAGAATTCGGTGTGGTTGTAGCTGGGACCGATCCCCAACACATATTCTGTGCTGGGAGGTGGTGGGCGATACGCATCCCCTCCGAGGATTACTACTTTCATTGTAGGCCGTTTTTTAAAAGCCACTAAGTACCTCTTCTGTGCTGAACTAGACAAAAGCAGAGAGCTTTAAACAGGATTTGCATGCACTGAACGTCTCCTGTAAAAGCACGGCCGCATATCATTCCAAATCCAGTCCTCGGGGCAGATATACAAATAGCCCCGTAATTTCGAAAGACAGGCCTACACATGAGCTGCAGCGAGACAATGCGAGTTATTATTATTAGAATATCGCTTTCTTGTCGTGCAGGCAACTTCATGCAAGCGCTGCCGATAAGACTGCAACTGCGGCTCGATTCGAAAGGGCAACGTATGTGGCCGAACGCCACGGGCACGTGCACGCACGCATTCCTCGCCGTCGGTGCGCCGAGGCCGGGCGGGCGGCTGCCGCTTGTGCAACAAAGTCGCGGCAGGCCGGCGCGCTCTTATGCAAACAGAAGAGTGGAGAAACTGAAGCCGCCGTCTTCCTGTTGCAGAACCGATTTCAGCTGGACCTGGCCTGCCAGCTCGTACGAACGCCTGCAGGCGTAATCTCCGAACCTGATTTTGAGCAGAGGTAATCTTGCAGCGAGACAACCTGTACTGCAACATTTCAGACATGCAGAGACTGGAGCCATTATTTCACAGTCATAAACTAAAGCTGCTCGAGGGTATTTTTAACAGTATGAACCAAGTCACTGTGGTACTTTCCAGCCCGACCTACAATAACTGTTGTGATTTACGGGATTTTTTTGTTTGTTTGTTTGTTTTATGAGTAATGGATGAACATTTAATGCGACACCTGTTAGCAGCAGCGCATCGATTCTGTAGAGGAGCGGTTTTCACGTTCGTCAAAAACTCATCGGACATTCCCAGCGCCAGGTGTGTGCAAATTTATTCGGCCTGGTCGCCAGCTCCTTCTTTCCTGCTGAATTCAACCAAACTTTAAATCACACGTGATTATCCAAATCGTGGACGGTTTTCTCTCGTGCAGCCTGTAATTGCGAGTTAGCGCGGAGACATTTTTATTTTATTTTTTTTCTGATAAGTATATCATTACTGTACCATAAAAAGATGGAAAGTTACCACAAAACAACTGTGCTCTCTCCACAGCATGTGGCTCGTACTGTGAGCCATGACCCATTTTTAAAAAAATTTTTTCCCTCCCTTGAGAAGAAGTCTCAAATATTTACGTGCATGAGAAGACATGTTTGAATAAAAGACAAAACTCTGTAACTTTCAGCATCTGACCAGGAATTCTCATGTCTTTTCAAACATTTTCTTTTTTTTTGTTGAATGCATTTTTTAAAACCTCAGGGAGACTTGAACTGCATCAAAGCAAGGCATGTAATGGGTAGCAGCTGGCTTTTAGACCCCCTCTAAAGATTATGTTGCAATGGCTTTTTTAGACTAAATGTTCCCTTTAATAGATATAACCAATTAGCCATGAGACATATATATCAATATGTCATTAAACGTCAGATCATTTATACAGATTGAGCACTAAGTTTTTATTGCATTGTGGTTAAAACAATGGCTCCAGATAGGAGAAAGCAGTGAGTAAATAGATTTAATTGTAAAATGAAGATCCTGCAGATGGGACGGAGATCGCTCCAGGTTGAATTATCCCACAAAGTTACTAGTAGGTTTTACTTTCTTTTCTTTTCTTTTTTCTTTAAACAAACTGAAACTATTTAATTTTCAGTCTGTGCAATTACAGTTTTGCCAAAACCTGATCAGCGTGAGACCTGTCTGGGCAGACTTCTGGCAAATTCAGTCACGTTGGCGATGCTGGCAGGCGAGCTGACGACTTTGCCGAAGCAATCTGGTAAAAAAAAAAAAAAAAGCAACACTGCATGCCATAAAGCTACTGCTTGCTCGGACACGAACAGTTGCAATAAAAGTATTTAATCAGTTATGAGATGACTTCCATTCCATAAGGTTATTCGTCAGCAGGAGAAAATTGAAGAGACAGTAGTTCAGGAAGCTTCCCAAACATGGAAAACTTTCCCATTTAGCTGCACTTAATATGCTTGAAGGTTATATAAAAAAAACACCTTCAGGTAACAGCTTACTTGGGCCTGGTTTGATCTCGATGGCCGTGCGGCTCCAGATGTCCTTCTCCACCTGAGACATGCGCTCCCGGGTCGTCTGGTACGAATCATCCGTGGCGCAGACTGTAATCTTGTCCTGAATGCTGCCCTGGCTCTCCAGGTGATCCCTGCCCTCCCTGTGTACGAGAGGAAGACTTTTGAGCGGGCCCAATATTTATCTGCAACAACACCAGGAGTTCTTCTGTCGCGTCACATCTCGCCTGACAGAACAGGCTCTGTGACCACGTGCTGTTTACGGTTCGGCTCTGAAGCCTGAAGGTAGCATCCAGACTAGCTGGGGACTCAAAACTCCAAGAAAACATACAATTTTTTTGGGTTGCAAGACACTCTGGAGACTCCCTTATGAATGCCGTTTGTCAACTCGCAGCAGCGCAGCGAATCCTACCTTAAGGCTAAATCCCATTTCACTCTTTCTCTTATATTACAGTAATTGTTGTGATTTACTGTGTTGTGGGAGAAAGTCAATCTTGTGTGAAGTTAAGACAAAGGAGCAGGATGTTCTAGTCCTTCAGTGCTAAGATTTTTCATGTGCACACTTCAAAACAAAAAAAGGGTATAACATGTACTTTTCCTCTGTTTAAAATAGTTTTTCTTGGCACAACAAGCAGTCTTGTCTACTTTGATGTATTCCCGTGTATTATGTTTGGGATTCTTGTCAATTATCTCTAACAAGAATGACAAATATAGTGTTGAATCTTTTGGTTTAAATATATTTTACCGTTTCAACAAACTTCAGAACGTCTAGCTTAGTGTATTTTGCTGTATTGCAACTGACATAATTGTATAAAAATATATGCAAAGTCTGCTGCAGGCTTGGTGACTTTTTACAGGCAATATATCTGCAAACTGACATCACATCTGTTTATATAAAAGTAATTAGTCATAACTGATGGCGTATCAGCTGTCCTATGGAGATGAGGAATATTTTAACCTCTACTATTTGTGACTTCAAACTATGGATAAGGGTAGAGGCAACGATAGGTAAATGGGATTTGGCGTAACGCTTTTACAAAGGAATCCAAGGTTAAAGACCTACTTTAATGTCATCTCCCAACCATCTCTTCGACATGACACAGCCACAAATACTATATATCTCTTCACTTGTGGTATGACAGCCTGTAAGTATTACTGTGGTTAAATATGGCCTGACATTGTCTATCGTTGTGAAGCTGAAGAGAGGGTCTGTGTTTGGGCAAGCCCCGTGGACTCAGACTGACACCAGGTTCGCTTCGAATTCCATTTGCGGTCGACGGTGGTAAAGATTTCTACGTGCCGCTTACCCTGAGACGTACTGGTGGATGCAGTCAAAGCTGGACTGGGGCTTGTCTTTGCTGTCGCTGGACAGGTAAAACGAGAAGACTTTGAATCCCTCTGGAGACTCGGGGGTCGGCGCTGGGATCTTCACGTACTACAGCAGGCAGATACAGAAACATAAAACACAGATTATGACGCTGTCAGATACATTACTGGGTGGTAAATTACATTTATATAATAAACGTCTAAAGACAAAACTACTAAGCATTAAGCCAGTTGTGTGAACAACAGCCATGACATGTTAATATTTAACCTTTTAACAGTTTACAGTGTTCTACGATACGCTTGAATTTATCTGCTAGCTTTGCTATTTTGAGTAGCGAGTTACATAAGAAGTGTGCTTTATCTCTCCCAGAAGCTGCCTGAACCAAATCAATGTAATCTTAAAAAAAAAAAAAAAACAGCAACAAGTAAAATGCGGATTGAAAGCCACGAGCACTGATTGGCTGATTTTACGCTTCTCTGTGCAATAAACATGACCTAAATATTCTGCCATGCGGGCAAGTCATTAAAGCTACATGGCACCTCCCAGGTCAAAGAAAGACGACCTATGGTCTAGCCATGACAGGATGCTGTCTGAAGGGCAAAACGCAACAAAAAAAAAGAAAAAAAAACAAAGAACGGCTTCTTCGCTTGGGTTTTCTAATTTATTCTGTCACTAACTGCCCATCACTCCCTCCCAGCAAACAAGCCAACAGCGCAAAGTCTATCTCTGTTAGGTAGCTGTTACATAAAATGACCTGAAAACCCACTTCCACTAAAAGGATAGTTCAACATAGCAAGTCATTAACCTCCAGGTAGTATGTCCTTTAAACTACATTGGGTAGTGGCTTTCCTCTACACTGCCTGCAGCTGCGCCTCAGTCTGAAAAAGGACAGTTTAGTGCTTTTGTCACTCGAGTGTCCCAGATTTAGATAAAGCAGCCAATTTTTTTTTCCCCCTTTTTTTTTTTTTAAAAAAAACCTCTACCTTTATTTATGGTACAACTCGTCCAAATCATACCCAAGCATGCATTCGTTTTAGTCGGGCGGACTTTAAACCTCCTTGTTAGCTAATGCTTGTAATTGATTGATTGGGAGCCTTGTGTTAGCAGCACAGTGCCCCTGGCAGATGTGACAGCCAGGACTTTAGCTGTCACAAATGCCCAGTCATGCAGCAAAGCCATAAGCAGTTTTTTTTTATACTCCCCCCCCCCCCCAAACACAGAACCAATGAACAGCCCCTTTCCTCGACACCCCTCCTCCTCTCCTAAAACCCAATACATGCCACTCACCCCACCCCCCATCCGCCTCCAGCGTTCCTTCATGTGCACAAGTCCACCCATGTCAACACAAAGCAGCCCACAAGGCTGGAGCCTCCTTGAGACACAGCTGACCATTAATTTCGACCTATTTATGTCGGCGAAGCAGGGTCGCGCGCACGTCTTCGGTGGCTTTCGTGCTAATTGGGAATGATCAACAAAACAAGGAAATAAATAAATTAAAGGGAGGCGAGGCGAGGCCCGTCCTCAAGAGTTCACTAAACCAGGTTTAAAATGAGAGTGGAGGCAAATACAGGCAGCGTGACGACATGAAAGTTTAGAGTCGCAATAGCGCCACCACGTCCCGTCTTTCAGTCCATGGCAGAGCCCCCCCCTCCCCTCCCTCCAGACATGCCTTGGATTTGCCTGTCACCCCGGTCCATGCCACCGTGCACACTTCACATTCTAATTCTAATCAATGTCACTCAGGTCAGACTGTTCAGAGGTCGTCGTCGTCCCCACCCCCCACTCCCACACTTTATTCACAGCTTCTTTTTTTTTTTTTCCAAGCTTCATAACCATATGTCATTTAACCCATTAGTTCCCAGCTCCTGATTCCTAAAGTAGAGCTCCTTTAGGTAGTCTCGGGATCGTGAGCGCAGCCCTAAAAAAGGGATGTATAACAACAGGAAAACACATGCCGAACTAAAAGGAAAGATATCGAACTACCTTTCAGTTAGAGAAAAAGGTTAGGTGGTTGTTAATTATCACAGTTGGAAAAGGCAAATGGGTTGTGGAGCTCCTAATCTGCTTTGGTTTTTAGTTTTGAGCCAATGGGAGATAATGATGATAACGCTTTTTGTTTGTATTTTTTAACAAATTTGACATTTTTCTTCACTTGTACTGGGTTTGCATTCAAACAGGACTGTACTGAGCTCACCCATAATCGGATTATATTGGAATGAATTGAACTGCATGTGACTTGGTTTGAACTGGAGGACTTTTATTGTGAAGTGGTGATAGATAAACTGAATCAAATTGCATTTATAAAAAGATATAAACTTGGACAAAAACATGTCATAACCTTAACTTACTGAGTTGTACTGCCAACTAAAAACTTAACCCTTTTTAAAAAAAATCTTACTTTAAAAACAAAACAAAAAACTATTCGGAATTAAATAAAAGATGCCCCATTTGTGCAAACAATACTCCATGAATTGCTTAAATAAATCTTAATCCAAATAGGATTTAAATTTTACTGTCAAAGTAAAGTCTTTTTTTGGTAGATAGGAAAAGTTTCTAGATTAAAAGTTATAATACCATGTTTTTACAATTAACCCCCCCCCCACACACACAATTTTCGTGCAATTACAGCTTTTTACGTTATCAGTCAGAAAATGTGAAATTATAATCTCGTTCCCTGGTCAGTCTGTTATTTGTGCTGCATACCAGCAGCCAACTCAGCAGATGTAGTGTAGTGTCAACAGCCAGACGTTTACCGATTACAACTATCAGCGCAGCAGAATACGCCAATTATCACAGTCAGCGTTTCATCGTCTCACCACCCGCCCTGATGGGATCAGCTTTGACTTGAGATGCATTTAATCAATGAGGCCTCATGTGCAAACAGGTTTGCTCTCCTGTAGGTCAAGCAGTAGGTGTGGATTTCCATAACGACACTGAGTCATGGGCATTTCCATAATGAAGCTTTACCTCTGATCCCCGGAGGGTGAATGAGTGTGTGTGTGTTGCCTTTTTGTCTCATTTAAGATAGAGCAGGCCTCATTCTAATCACGACACATGCAATAGTGAGGGTCAAGTATCCGACAAACGGCTGAGGCTGAACGTTAGCGGAGAAGCTGTCATCAGCCAGACTTTGTGGAATCGCGACATAAAATCGTCAACGAACAAACAAGAAAGAAACCCTTTTTTTATAATGACAAGCAAAGCACCGCAGCGAGCGAACTTTCACAGTAGATTTGGCAACCGTTTCACACAGGACGTCCCTCCTGACGCAACACCGGGCTCAAACCCGCAGCCTCAGGATCACGTGACTGCAGCACTGACCACCGATCCACCGCGGCCCCCCCGAGATAAGACTGAATGAATATTTGCCAATATCACTGAGAGAAATGAAGCTCGAGCGCCCGCAGGTCGAGCAGGAGTCACATGTGCACGTCACACACAGACGCTCAGGTTACAGCCTGCATGCACGTGTGGTAGAGCTGAGACAGCGCGTTTCATTCACGAGATATTCTGGTTCCTTAAAGTTTAAATTAAAAAAAAAAAAAAAAAGAATCTGTATTGTTTATAATTACTTCTCTTTAAAAAAAGTGACAGTGTTTTTTATAACCATATATTTTTTGCATTTTTTTCCCTGTCATAAAAGTTACTGATGATAAATAATTATCAATAATAAGTAATAAATCTGCTTTTTTCCTCCAGTTCAGAACGAAAGAAAGAATTCAACAAATTGCTCACATGCATTAAAGTATTCTAATTAATTATGATTCTTGAGACATTTAAGCTCAGGATTATCATTTAGAAAGAATCTTAATTGGGAATTACCCTGATCAGAATATATTATTAACTTGTGTCAGTTTAAAAAGACTCAGCAGCTTAATGTTAAACACTCACTGAGTGTTGTAATCCTCATTATTACGACACAAGTCTACTGTAGCAGTGGGACAGTTACAAGCAGAGCTACCAAATGGCAACCCTGGGCGCTTATTCTGTGCAGCGCCGCCCCCCTTCCTAAAAAGAGCGCCCGAGCTAAAACAATAACCGCCTCTGTGGCTGCAGCCCAACCACATCTGCTAATCTTGGCCTCGTGTATTTGGAGATGTCAAATACTTTCAAGCTGTTAGGTGTGAACTGGACTGGAACAGAAAACCCTGGCAGGGGTACATGGGGGGGGGGGTCTCAGCAGTTGAACAAGAACGGGGGGGGGGG
>NC_051440.1:15075816-15125919 GCF_001649575.2 Kryptolebias marmoratus | reverse complement strand
CCCCTCCTTCCCCAACAAAGCTGAGTGCAACGGCCTGTCGGGCTGCCTGGATTATTCATGACCAGCAGGGACGTGTGGCCGTGCGTAGCTTGGGTGGTAAAGGGAGGGACTGAAGGTCTGGGTGTGTGTATGAAGGCGACAGGGGTGGCAGCGACTCCCAGCAGAGCCGGTGCATGACAAATGGCCCTAAATAGTTCTCGTCCTCTAGTAATGCGCAGCTCGGTGCAGGGATCCTGGAACACGGCTGAAGAATGTGTATTTTGATCTTTTTATTATCGTCGTCATTAGTTTCCTTATGGTTTTTCTTTGGTGACGCACGCGGTCAAGCAAGTGCACCGATGTTGACAATATTTCTGAGAAACACAAGGATGAAATTAATTATCCCCAATCACTGTTCTCAAGGACTGAACATCATGATCTACAACTGTGAAACAGATGTTAAAAACCAAAAGTGCGTGGCACACAAAGCGTCTCTTCAGACCTCTTCTCGCCCGCTCTCTGTGAGCCTGGATGGATGCGGTGCTGATGCTTGAGGATCTATTCATTGAGGGGGGTTGGTAGATACAGGAAAAGCAAAAGGATTGGGAAGGGAAGGGGGGGGGTGTTGGGGGGACTGACGCGAATTAGAGCAGGGATGTGGGGATGGGCAACTGTCAAACAACCCCCCAAAGTACTGCCTGTTATGCCAAGCAGAATCAGTGTTTTTTTTTTCCCTCCCTGAAGAAGCTGGAGTTAATCTGTCAACCAACACGAAACGGTCGCCGTTTCCACAACCTTCGACACTTCCACCCCTCCTCTTAATTTGAAGATGGCACATAAACGCCAGTAATCAGATCATATGGAAGCAAGGCAAATATATTTGGACATTTACCTCTCGACCAATTTGGATGTGATGGAGACGGTGTCTGCAAGTCAGGAAATTCCTTTTTACTGCTGGTTATCAGACCTGCTTAGACACACTGAACCCAGTAATGTGATTTCCTTGTAGAAGCCTTGCTGTTTCACCAGAGCCATCCCACTTGGACAGCTATGCTCTACTCCCATTACTGGACTTTTCTCTCCACACCAGTAGCCAGTCTGTAATCCTTCAACAATTCAAAGATTGTGTGTCGGAAAGTATTTTTAAACCTCAGGGAAACTCAAAAAGGTCTATAAAGCCTATTTGTTTGCTCGTTTCCCTAAATTTAAACAGTTTATTAATCGTGTAAATTACAATTTACTCAATTTTGATAAAGAAAATAAAGAACTGATTGCCTGTTAATTGTGTGATTTATCCCTGGGGCCTGACGTCATTCAGTCTAGCTCTATTCTTGTCCTATTTATCTGACAAAAATAGGCCAAAAGGAAGCAATGTGTACAAAAATTAAGCACACCCTTGCTGCTTCAATAGGAATTCGGGAGGAAGTAACAAAGTGCTGCTAACTAAAAACATTTTCAGTAAATGATCATCAACAAGTGTGAACAGATATTCTGGCAGTTCGTTGGTCTGGAGCATTCGGGCGTGTTAACAGGATACCAAATATCAGCAACCAACTTTGAGAGGCAACAATCAATCCAGCGGGGATGGTAAGTTTCCAAACAATTAGAAATCCATCATCCTACAGTGAGAGAGTTTCTGTACAGTCAAACGAGAGGTCATCTGCCCAGCAGCTGAAGCTTGACCGGCCTAAGGTCGTGCAACAGGACAATGATCCGGAGCGCAGCCACAAATCAACAACAGAATGACTAAAAAAACATAAAGAGCCAAGGTGTTCCAATGGCCCAGTCAAAGTCCAGACCCCAACCTGAATGAAAGGCTCTTTGGGACGCCAAAAGAGTTGTTCGCAAACAAATGCTTCCAAATGCTAAACAAGGTTAACAATGTTGTTACAAAGAGTGGGTCAAAACTTTCCACGAGGGTATGAGAGACTGATTAGGTTTTTGATAAAGACGGTTCTACCAGTTACTGAAGGATGACTTTCGTTTCCACACACAGCATTTTGGCTTATTTTCTGCGAAACTATAAAGATAACTGCACGAATGTGCTGCTCTTCTTTTAATCTAGAATTGCATTTACAAAATTCCTGGATTCGTTAAAGACCGGGGGTGGGGGCTTTATAAACGGGGTCCTAATTTAAAACGCCGGTGGCTCCAAAAGTTCCCTTTAATAATAAGATCTCGTAAAGCGTGCTCCTAAAATATACAGTGCGCCTGAAAAACACAGAGGGGCCTTGAGCAAACAGAGCACAGGGGTTTTGGCGTTGCATAACACATGTGGATGAACAGAGCGGTGTGTGTGTGTGCTCTTACGAAACACATGGGACAACTTTTCTTCTCACTCCTCTGCCACTGGGAGAGGACAGCTATCAAACCTCATTCCTGTTATTGTTATTCTAATTAGCTTACAGATTTTTATATATATATATATATATATATATATATATATATATATATATATATATATATATCTGTGTGTGCACGTGCTTGCACAGTGAAAAAGCTTATTTTCAGTGCGAGCGTGGGGGGGGGGAGCGGGGGTAGAGCCAGAGCAGCCATGTGTGAGATAGGAGCCCTGATGTCTCCCAAGGATTCAGCCGAGGCATGGGGCGAAATGGCACAATAATCAAGAGGGCCGGCAGGAGGGAGGGAGGCAGCCCGGGGGGGAAGCTCTGCCTTCACACACAGTCGTCATGAGAATATCTTTAAGAGGACCTCTACATTCCCCTCATCCCCGCGCCGCCGCCTTCATGTGACAGCTGTGCACATAAAAACGAGACGGCGTCATAAACAAAAACAGCCACTCCGGCGACCGGAAGTCAACATTTATCAGCCGCCGAGAAGGAAACCAAACCAACGGGACACCCGGCGGAGCACAACATTCACAGCTCGAATGCGAAGTACATGTTTACCACCACCGTGTTACGCTCATAAAACCAGCCAACGCACGAGTACAATAATAAAACTCTTAGCATGGCACAGCTCTGCCATGTTTTTGGTAAGATTCAGCGTTCCGCAATAAAAAGGTACACGAAACCGAGAATGTATGAGAAAAAGTTTATTTTTCTTAAGTAACATGTGTTTGCTAATCAATAAGCACTGAACCACATAGATTTATTTAACAAGGTCCTTTTCCAAGAATTCGGATCATGCCAACGAGCGGACAGTGCTGCCAGAGGCCCAAAAGGAAAATAAGCACTAAGATGTGAAATTCCCAACTCTGGGAATCCAGACCAGCTCTGACTGCATCTCTTAATCCCCCTGTGATTATAAAGCAATCCAGAGTCTTATTCTGTTTTATTCCAGATGTCGGTTATTGATCAGACTCTTCCCCGTTTATGCTGCGCGGCCAGTTTTGAAGTCTTTTTACCCTACCTAGAGTGAAATGAGACGCCGGTCAAAACAAGCTGCGTTTTTATTGTTTTTACTATTTATAGGTTGCACAGTAGGCTTTAAATGCCAACTTCGGAGGTCTCCTGAGAGTTTGCGTCTTTCATTGCATGATTACAAGCTTGGCGGGACGATTTACAATAGTAGGGCTACGTGCTGCGGGGACAGAAAGAGAAAGCGGCCTGAAAAAAACCCTCAGTGTGCTATTTCTTGATAGGAGCCTCGGCCCCCAGCACCGCTGAGCCCTGGAGCGATGCCAGGACAGTGATTTGAAGAATTCCTCTGGTTTTTGTGGCCCTGCGAGTGCCCCTTTACAGGAAACAAGACATGGGACAGGCAGGGCAGTGACCAAAAAGAGGCAGTTGTGTTTTTTTTTTTTGTGTGTTAAAGCTCCACAGTTGGCAACTGTCAGTGGACACACGACCGATTGAACTTTGTGCAACTTGACAACTGGACAAAGGGCTTATGTAGTAGGTAAAAACCCATATCTACACGTGTGATGTCGATGTAGATGCAAGAAATCCCTGTTTTATGCCAGACTACCAGGTTCACCAGTACCTCCCCTCCCAATAACAGCTTAATCTGGCCTCCCCCCACTACCAGTGGTTGTAGCTAGCTCATTAATGCCCAATCGTCCAGCTCCGAGACCATTGTCGGAGGGGGAGGGAGACCATGCTCGAATTCTGCAAAGCAATTAGAATATGTAATGTGCCAGCCAAGATATAATCACCAAATCCTTCTCAGCGATTAAAGCAAACTTAAATTGCACTCACTTAAAATTGCTTCACGGGAATACTACCCTCATAAGCAACTTATTCTGTTGTCAGTTTTACAGAAGACTTGTTCCATGTCTGCAAACACTGCTTTCCTTTAAAAAACAAACTAAGTATTTCTTAAGAATAAAAGTAAAAAATGCCATTCCGGTGTGTCAGATCTTTCATGTCTGCACAGAGACAACAGGCGAGGTAACATGGGGGACTCCCCAAGGTTTGCCAGCTCCCCCCTCCCAGAATAAAGCCTTCCCAGTTGCAACCCTGACCCAGTAACCTGGCTAGCAGCCGGGGGGCGTTGCATCCATGTAACCACGATCGGACAACATTTGTGACCAAAGCAAAACCACTTTAATCAAGGCAATCAGCTCCGGCAGGGATTACAGCCACTTTTTATAGCCAGAACCAAATGTGTGGTTAATAAGTGGTAGTCCATCGAGCAGAGGTGAAGCGGGCGCAGCGCTGACCCCCGCTAATCTGACCAGACACAGGAATTGTTCTCTTCTAGCTGCTTCAAAGGAATGTCCTCTTTATTTTTTGTATCGCGGAGGCTTTATTGCACCTGGTGTGTGTACAGACATGCCTGATGCGGGATTCTGGAGCATTACTGGAAAATTAATGAGATCCCCCACCCCCCACCCCCAGGCTGCGAGGTGTGGCGCATTGAAAGTAACAATATCCTTGATTTGAACCTCTGAAGAAAGCAGTTTACAAAACACACCGACACCATTCCGACATTTGGGAAAGACTCTTAAACTGACTTCTCTGCGGATCCGTGGAAGTGACAACTGGACGCTAAAATATTCAATTAAGATGAGCAGAGCAAATGTGTGACTTAAAATAATCTTACCCCCTGGCTCCCCTTGAAGCAGATCACCGGCTGATTTGATAGAGATGCCTGAGGAAACAGAGAGGAAACAAACAAACAAATAAATCTTTATTCTTAGGTCACATTCAGGCTCAATCTATTGAACAACTCATAAACTATCAGTGGAAACATATTGCCATTGCTGAAGCCTCAGTGTTTGTTGCCATAACCACCGTTCTACAATACAAGCTCGGGTCAAGAGTTTCTGGATCAAATATGAAGAGACAATGAGCATAATCCTTTAATCTAGAACCAAAAGAAAACTGTCTTCGTGTCTTGTTTGTGTGTGGATCATGCGTTTTCATCTGATTTCCTCTCATAATGAATAAACATACAAAGACTGAGACTAGTTCCCAGCAGAAACACAAAGCATCTGAGACCAAAAGCTCTTAATTTATTGTTAATGGTTTGAAAGAAAGGCCCCCAATATTTTTTTCAGACCGAACAGAACATAGAATGTTAAAAGCACAAAGTGTTCATATGACAGTACAATTTAAACTGGAGGCTTAATCTTACTGATAAGAGAACAAAAAAATAATTGCTTTCTACAAACTAAGATAAAAGAATAAGACTTGAACTTTGGTTTGGAGAAATAATGTTTTTTTAACTTTCAACAAAGTTATTTGTGATGTAGTTTGACAGGTTGGTACATTTTTTTTAAAGTGACAAAGTTTAACTTGCTATAATTTTTGAAGTGTGGGTTTTTTGTGGTTTTATCTGAATGTGGTTGTTAAATTCTGCATTTCAATATTTTCCTTTTATCTCATATTAGTTAAAAAGGCATAAAAGCCGTCAAGAGTTTTTTTAAGTGTTGTTGATTTGAATTTTTATGCTTTTAACACAATTTCTACACCATCAAATGGCCATTTGGGGGTTAATGTAACTCAAACTTACATAGGATTTCGTAAAAATTGGTTTACAAAACAGCAAATATTCCTCGTCTTGGTTTACAACTAAATTCGGTGATCCGTTAAGGAAATTCTCCCGTTAAAGTTCAGAATATTTCAGCACAGCTCATTTGCATCTGATCTTAACTCCCAACTTTTGCATCAAGGCTCTCCACCGCTCGATTTCTTCCTCCCAAAATGGCTCCACTCCTGTCGACTCGTCTTCACAGCTTTTAGTCAACGTTTCTTTTCAGAAGAAAAGAGAAGAACTTTACCTTTTTAGCTTTTGAACTTTTGGCGTTTGATTTTATTGTTCTCCCCTCTGACTTTGTTTACATCCCGGGATTACTTTACTGACTCAATATCCTGTCCGATGTGTACCCATTGATGTTCGAATGTAAACAAACAACTTGTAATTGTTGGCAACAAAACATGACTTGGCGGATTTTGCTCATTTATTACAAATCGTGCCGTAGACTTTTGATAGGGAATGATGCATATTTAGTGGTTATTTTTTTTACATCATAGATAATACACATATGCAAAAAATATATATTGAAAAATTGTGTATATTGACAACTTTTTATGGCTTTAAACACCCATCCATCCATTTTCTTTTGCATGCTTCTCCTTTCTGGGTGGCGGGGTGCCTATCTCCAGCCACCACTGTGTGAGAGGCGGGGGACACCCTGGACAGGTCGCAAGTCCATCACAGGGACACATGGAGACAAACGACCATTCACACTCTCACTCACACCTAGAGACAGTTAGTTACCAATGAACCTAACTTGTATGTTTTTGGTCTGTGGGAGGAAACCAGAGCAAACCCACATGAGCTCAGGGAGAACATGTAAACTCCACCCAGAAAGGCTCCAGGTCGGGAACCTGTAACCTTCTTGCTGGGAGGCGACAGCTCTAACCACTGTGTGAATGTGTGGGAATGGGTGAATGACTGATTGGAGCGTGAAGCGCTTCGGGATCCTTGGTCTAGATAAAGCACCATACAAAGTGCAAACTATAACTATTTACCATTTTAACATTCGCGGGAAACTCATTTGAAAATATTCTTCATTTTGCAGCGACAATTTGACATAAACACACTTTTTTAGGGTTTCATTTTAAACCTGGTCACAGATTTAAACATCTGAAAATGAACCCTAATAAACTGGAGGACGAAACTCTTCCACAGTGGGCGTCCAGCGGTCTGAACCAGTATTTTCTGGTGGTCTTCTGACTCGGAAAATAAAGTTGTTTTTTTTTATTGCAGAAACCTCTGCTCTGCCCGCTGCAGGAAGCTGTCAGACCGTGGAGCTTTAACTCCTCTTCACGGACCAATGAGCTCCGGAGATGGGCGGGCTTCCAGGCGTGGAAAGGCCAGAAAACAACACAAGAGCCCCCCCACTAAAACAAAACACCACAAACACCGGTTCGGGCCCAGTTTGAGCCCCAAAACCAGGACCAAATGAGACTAAAATGAGCTTAAAACGAGTCTCCTCTCGCAGTCATGAGCCGTCTTATCAAACACAGCTCTGGGAAACACCACTGTGACTCGGATAAACTAAATTATCTGGCTCCAATCTATTGGACCTAAAGGAACTAAAACAAGCCCCCCGTCTCGGGATTTTAGGAGACGAATAATTTGCCTGATAGCTTCTTCATTAATTTAATCCCAGGAGCGGCGCAAGCAGGAAGAAAACGTCCTTAAAAATACGCTGGAAAGTGTGTTTTTAATGACATTGTATTTTGTAATTAAACCGTATTTTTTAAGATGGATTTTTACCGAAAAAAAATTAAAAAAAATTGGCACAAATGGCAGGCTTTTAAAGCGCTGACTAAAATCACTACTGTTGCTAATTTTGGGGGTGTTTAAGCAGGTTGGTAAACAAGAAGTTTTTTTTTTCTGCTCAAGACGACTTGTATGCACTTAACAATGAGGGATTTATTAAGAGTTAGCTCATTCGACGACATTTTAAGGGTATATTTGATAAATCAAGCTCAGGCTAAGCGGAGAAAGCCACCAGCGCTTTTATCGATAACATTCAGCCTACAAGTGTTTAAACTTGACTGGTTTTTGTTTGTTTGTTTGTTTCTTTGTTTATTTGTTTGAGTCTCCTCAAATGTAAAGAACAATGCGCGTGTTTTTTAAATCAGTCACAGAAGTTTGGACACGATAAGAAAAATAAATATATAATAAAATTTTAAAAAAGAAGGAAAAAACGTACGTGGAAAAAGCCACACAAGCGGCTAAGAAAGTTGACAGCTTCGGCTTACCTTGAGGTTCTGGTGGGCTTCGAGGGTCCGGATGGCGGTGTCAGTGAGTTTGACGTGGTACAGGCTCTGGTTCGGGGTGTTTTTGTTGATTTTGCCACAGGAGAGTCCGTACCGATGCTCCTGTCTCAGCGCTGCCATTTCTACAACTGAAGCCCAGCGGCGACATTCTGCTCAGACGTCACGAAGGAGAAGACGTGTGGGCGGGGCTAACACACACACAGACACGCGCACGCACGCACACACATAAATCACCCTTGGTTTTACATGTAATATGTCAAATTATTCATATAGAAAAACCAATTACCTTTTCGCAGTGAATTATACAGTTATGACTCATACTTTAATGAACAATAAAAAAAATAAAGACACGTCATTAGCGTTAATTTCTTATGATTTTTTTCCCTAGTAATACATTCATCACAATCCATTAAAACAGCTAAAATATGAACCTACAGCCGCTAACATTTAACTTTAAAACGAGAATAAAATACAGAAAAAGCATCATTATCTGACGGGCCGTGGGGGCAGCAGCTTGAGCCACCTCTTCCAGCTCCTCTGGGAGGATTCCAAGAGACACACAGTTTCTCCAGCGTGTCCTGGGTCCTCCCCTGGGTTCTCTTCCCAGTCAGACATACCCGGAACACCTCCCTATAGGGAGACGGCCCGGGGGCGTCCTTACTACCGCAACTGGCTCCACTCAATGTGGAGGAGCAGCGGCTCTACTCCGAATCCCTCCCGAACTTCTCACCGTATCTCTAAGGGAGCGCTCAGCTACCCTGCGAAGAAAACTAACTTCAGCCGCCTGTATCAGAGATCTCATTCTTTCAGACATGACCCAAAGTTCATGACTGTAGACCGGCCGGTAAACAGAGAGTTCTGCCTTGCTGATCAGCTCCATCTTCACCACAACAGACAGTACTACAGAAGCGTCACCGATCTGTCTGTCGATCTTACTCTCCATTCTTCCTCCACTTGTGAACAAGACCCCGAGATCCTCCACTTGACACCAGCAGAACCACATCATCTGCAAATAGCAGAGACAGAATCCCGAGGCCGCTGAACTGGACGCCTTCAGCGGTCGGGCTGCACCGAGAAATTCTGTCCATGAAAGTCATGAACAGAATCAGTGACATCAGAAAAAAACAACATACATCAAAGCAGGCCTGCTGTTCCTCAGATGCACATTAGCTCAACTTGGTCAACAAGAGTATGATCGGTCCCGTTTAAAGCTCTCTTTTGCTTTTTCCACGTAAAAATCAAAGATTACTGAGAAATTACAACTTAATTTTCTTGGCTTTGAAGTTGTTTTCACCAAAAGACTACACTGAGTGCGCTCAGCTTTTTGAGGAAAATGAGAAGTGATGGAGACTTCATCTGTCACAAACTAGAAGGCCAGAGCTAATTTTATAGTGGTCACAGCAGCGGACAGCTCTTTAAAAGCCATTTTCTTGTAAATGTATGAGTTTTTATGTTATAACTGCACATAGACCAGTAAAGTGGACACTAGTGCATCATGCAAAACTCTGCCATCTAGTAAAAAAAATCTCAAAATGTATGCTGTCCACCTGAGTGGACATGTGGAAAAGTTCTTGAAGACATAAAAAAAAAATTCCCACCCTTTATTGTATGCCCCAAGAAAATAAAAAATCACTTTATGAAAAAAAAAATCCTGGCTAAATTTATCATAATTCATACATGAGAGGGTTAAAATGTTATCCTGGGGGCCAAATAAAATGTTAACAAGTGCCAGATCTGGCCCGCGGGCCTTGAGTTTGACACGTGTGACGTAGCCTAAATACCACAGGAAAAAAAAAAAAAAAAAAAATCAATCTAAAAAAGTTACTTTCCATTTTTGTTTTGGTCACTTTCAGGCTGTTTTGACCTGCCGTTTCCGGTCTGCTGTTTGATGCGTTCAGGGCCTGCGTTGGGTAAAGGTCCAAATTAGTCTCCTCCAACCGGATTTAGGTAAATATGCTTTGTGTTTTCTCTCTGCACACACTCCTACACACACGAGGAAGTAGATACGAATGGAGATGTGTGTTCTAAAAACAGACTGTACTGACAGCATTTAGGTTGCTTATTTCCTTTTTTTTTTGCATTTTACATTAGTTTCAGCAAAATGAGCTAAACATGTTTCTACTTACTGAAAGCAGAAATCTACTTAGAAGGCTACTTAAGCTAATTCTGTTTTTCAACAGCAGATCTGCGTCTTATTTGCTTGTTTAGAGGAGTCATTATTTGGTGAATAAAGTTCCCCACAGCAGTTTATAATGACCGTAGCTGTAACCCAGAGCCAAACACTTTAAATTTGATTTGTTTTTATTTTTCTGTCAAATGAGACAAAGAAATGCAGCTAGCAATGACATTTTGAGAGTTGTAGCCAAGTAGTTCAATGATGTGGCTAGAGGGGTTGATTATTCATTTGTTTTTGTGAAATATTTGATGTTATCTCTTACATATTAATGTTTGAAAATGAGTGGTTAATGCCAAACGAGTTTTAACTTCACCATAAAGCATCAGCGAGTGTATGAATATGCACCACTTTTACAGTCTGACTGGGGGAAAAATGGATAAAACTCGGTCTGACACATGGAGTCAATACACTGTCAAATATAAAAAAAAACTCATCATTTAAAACAAGTTTTCTCTGACTGAGTTAGGAAATCTGAATATTGTTTTAGAGCGTAAGAGGAATTCAATACCAAAACTGGAATCTGGATTACTTTAATCTGCTGCTTTCACTGTGGAACAAACAACAGCTTTAATACTAGTGAAGCAGTATTTGTACCACATGGAGGATGTGGACGCCTGAGTGTTATTGGTCAACCAACCTATCAGGAACGTCCGTTTATAAAAGATGTGAGATATTAATATCTTGTGATTTGCAAATTTATAAACTAGTGAAAAAGAAACCCAACATATAAAGGAAATAAATTATTCTGAATTCTAAGCAGCACAATTGAGTTTCAAACAATATATATATCAATATATAATTTAAAAGCTGCAGGGAAATCTCAGCAGCGTTGGAGATAAATAAAAACCAGATGAGAGCGACTTGATTTAAGAGCTCAAAAAACAAAATGCACAATGTGTCGTTCAAATTTAAAAGCTATCGTTCAGTCCTTTTGAAGTGGGGTTCTGTGGGAAGGCTATGAACAATCAACGTCTCACCTGCTCTCTGAACGATCTCCTCTTGAAGAAATAAAGTCCTCAGTTGACAACCTAACAGCTAGTCCAAGCAGGACCAAGACCAAAGTGGATTACTACCATCTTAAAGCAACTCAAATCGTAAAACTTCGAAATAAACGCTATTTTATAAACCTTTATATGTCACAGTCACTTTCTAATTACATGATTATTCCGGCACACATACAATGCACCGAAAGCGCTACAGTTTATAAAGCAGTATTTGTCTATGAAACTCAAAAGAATGAAGTTGTTTAATGTTGACAATAATCCACTATGGTTCTTGGCTTGTCAGTCCAGTTAGAATTAAACCTTATTTCTCCAAACTGAGGTAACTCAAAAAGCTATCAGCTGCAGGTAAGATATTAACTGCTCATAAAGTTTCCTCAGAACCCCGGTTCAAAAGATCCAAACTACTGGTTTAAAGATACTGTCAGTTCTTGCTACAGTAAAGGTTTTTGTTCGTTTAATCACAGCAGCGTCAAGCTGCGATCTGGACGTTTAACGGCAACAACGTGGCATCCTGATGAAGTACAGATGTACAAATGACCAACAAAACATCACAACAAAAGGCCTCATGAATTAAAGGCCTAACTTCCTTGGTTCAAATGTTGAATATGAAGAGTCATATTCTTACATGGTCACATTTCTGCTTTATTTACACCTGACTGAACGAGTCCGCTGTGCAGGGAGACTTTTTGCCTTTAGACTATGACATACTTTTCTTTTAGGAGATAAACGTAACAGGTAAATTAGTGAATAAATAGGGTTCATCTTTGTTGTAATCCGAGTTGTTGGAGTGAAAAATAACATGCATTGTTCAGAATACTGATTAAATACACATGCTTTTTTAATGTCCAGAACATATGCAATCTGGACAACTTAAAAACTTTCAATTCCTTATAGTTTTTATAGACAAATTCTAAATATACTAGAAATTTTGAAATGCAATCGGCATTGTTGGGTTTTCTCTTCAGCTGTAGCTGTAGCTTTATAAATCATGTGACACTTCTTAAAAAGAGAAAATAAATACCTCCCAGCGTGACTCCAAGTAAACTAACTTAAAACGTCCATCTCCAGTGATCCTAGAGGCGGATGTTGCAATATTGCACACATGGAAACAGCGTTATCCGGCAGGACAGTGAAGTCATTAAGAAGCTTACAGACGTTCTGCCAGATTAGGTTTTTTCCCCCCCTTCTAATCCTGTAGATTACCACTGCACAACCCTGCTGGCTGCGAGGGCTTCGCTGTGCTGCACAGGTTCCTCACATTGATCATTTTTTGTTGCCGCCACGTCGCTGAGTGAAGCTGACAAAAAAAAAAAAAATGGATAGAGGCTGTTAGGAGAAGGCGTCAAAGTGCAACAGAACTGTGGATTTTGCACAGCTGCAGGCGGGACAAAGTTTCACAAATCAAAGACGAAGATACACTTTAGGGATGCGTTCCGTGTCGGATTCACTGAAGCACGACGTGGATTGTTGGAAATGTGACTTCATGGAGATATTTTTCTGTTCAAACAAAGTGCAGGTGTGAGGCAGAGTGACTTACTTGCATCTCAGTGGATCAGCTGAGCAAAGAGGATCATCTGGGTTTGGGACCAAGGCAGATGGTGTCCAAGGCTCTTTGTGGAGTAATGGAGACGGAGCCGCGTTGCACGGAGGACCTCGTGGAACCTGAGGTAAGAGAGACCATATCCGAACTTTCTGGTGGCGACCCTCTGAACGAGCTGCTGTGTGAGAAGCCCCGCGGGAAAGAGAAGGCTGACGCGGACGTTTGCGCAGAGAAAAGTAAAAGCTCGCCTCGTTCTGAGCCGTGGAGCGGGAAGACAGAATGCAAGGAGCGAAGGAAAGTGAAGGAAACAAACAGCTGGAAGATGGTGCGATTTCAAGACCCCTCGACAGAAGACGATGTGCTGGAGTGGGACAGCTTGGCGGAGATCCTCTTTCCAGATTATGCTGTAGAGGAGTGGACGTCTACCTCCTTTGAGGAGCTGTTTGCAGCAGAAGATTGGGGGAACATCACAGGTGAGGAAACAACTAGTATCAGCATCTTTCCTGTACAGACCTTAGAACTGATGCCAGTAGGTAACCCTAAAAAATAACATTAATCTTAATTATTATTTAGTTAGTATATATATATATATATATAAAAAAGACCAAAAATGTGATGGAAATAATGCCTCTGTGATTGCTTTAGTGCACGTATATATCCACAGCTAACTCCTTCGTCCTTTCCTTTTCCTCCCCCCCTGATGCAGAGGACCGGTTATTGAGGAAAAAAGTGCTCAAACCTGGCAACCCACAAGTCCCAGGACCATCTTGGGGTCAGGAGGTCACTGTGAGGATGCAGGGCGTTCTTGAGGACCGCACCGTGGTGGAGAAGGACTGCAACCTAGTCTTTGTCATCGGAGAGAGAGATGTCATTCAGGTGATACTTTCTAACGGGATCTTTGGCGTAATCGAGTGCTTTTTCTGGTTTACGTATCAGCTCACACACCGTGACAAACAGAAATAGGTCGACACGCCCATGTCAGTGGCTTTGTGAGGCTGTAAATATTAAACGTTAGCGGCAGCGAGCTCGCAGTGCTAATGTGAGGGTGCAGGTACGCTCGCCTGCTACACTTTTCCAGTCATCATGAAACTGGCTGTGGGCATCATCATAGCCAAAATGAAATCTTTGCCAATAAAATTGTACCTTGTTTTCTTGACAAGTAACAATTCTTGACAGTAATATAGCGTTGGGTTAAAGTTGTAGACCAAAAAACTAAAAAAAAAAGTGTTGCACAGTTTGTGAATTTTATTAAATGGCCAATGTTTTGAGCCTCAGACCTTTTTCAAGATCAATGTTCAATAATTCTGAGCTTAAAAAAGGCCTTATGGGTCAAAACATTAGACATTAAAGTTCACGTAAGGCCACAAAGTGTAGTTGCGATGCTCCTTTTTGTAAACAATGGAATAAGCTGCAGATGAAACCTGCCCAGTAAGTGTTTCCAAGAAGTGTGTTTCTTGACACTGTAGGCTCTGGAGGAGTGTGTCATGTCCATGCAGAAGGGTGAGATCGCATTACTGCTGGCAGATTCCCAGTATGCCTACGAACTTCTGGGAAGGTAAGGACTTTCCGGTCACTTTTCCATCGTGTAATCGTGCGAATGAGTGAAAACGCACTGAAGCAAAAACATGACACGAGCAGTTATCTTTTCTTTGATACTGAGAACATCTAAATCTCATCTTTGGCCTCTTGAACCTGTTGCTGTGGGGGCAGCCTGAGTATCCAGGGGTAGCAGGATTAATGGACCATAAACAGGAGCAGATGGCTTCCTCCTGACACCATTCAGACAGCCTATCAGTGGTGTGTTTGTGACCTTCTAACCTATGGGAGAGCACTGCTCATATTACAGCCAATGGCTTGGGTTTATAACCTTTGCACCATTAAAGAGCCAGTATAAACACAGAGGAGATTGGTGCTTTGCTGCTGAAAACCTGTTGTTTACTGTTGAACTGTTTGCTCTCAATCACCGTGAAAGGATAAATAGCAGAATATTTGAGCTAAATAAGTTGTGTGCATTGACAAAATTTAACCATTAAACTTGTTAACGTGATTTATTTTGTTTTATTTGGTTGGGAATGTGAGCAACATTAGTTAATAAAGGCAACAATAAACAGTCTATCTGTAATGCAAACAGCAAAATTACTGTTTTATCAACTTTGCCATTCGATCTTTGTAAGGGTTAATGGTTTCAAACTAAAGCCATGTGTGCAACATGTCAGCTGGGGCACAAAATATGTTGATGAAACCCTAAAATGAAGCATTTTGCCACGTGTAGATTACACAGTCCTACTTATAGAGAAGCTGCATAAAATCACGTTTGTGCATCCAGGCTCGTCATGTGGAGGTTAACACCTGAAAGAGGTGCAAAAAGCAAAGCAGTTCCCAGTCCACCTCTTGTTTAAAACCAAGAGTAAAACACAGGAGATTATTGACAGCAAAAACACATTCAGATGTGCTGAACATTTTGTGCTGAGAGCATGTTTTTGGCTTTAGTTTGAAGCGCTGTTTCTGCCTGTTCTAAATGCTACACAGCAGGTTCTGTTTGTATTTTGGAGCTCGGTGAAGAACACGGGGTGTGTAAGGTGAGGACGATTACTCTCTGAGTTGTTGTCTACAGTCTTGCTCGGAGTTGTGTGTGGAGAGGGAGGCGGCAGGAGGCTGGTTAATGATTGTTTTGATGCCACTGATTAGGGTTGTGTGCTGCCGAGTCAAACTTATTTGAACAGCAAGGTGGAAAATCAGAGCTCCACGCCAGCTCCTCTGCACTTTGTTATTCTAAATCTGATTTTCACCAGTTTTTTTTTTTTTGGCAAAAATATATGCACAGTCTCACAGACTTAGGCTAAGTCCTGTTGTAGAAAATAAAATCTAAATGTCACTGTTTAAATCAGGCCTTGGAAATGTGCCGTTCGGCTAACCGTTGATAATGTCCTTAAATGGCGCAGGATGCCGCGGTGCGTAAGCAAAAACTGCCCAACAAGATCCCATCAGATGCCCTGATTAAAGCATTTTTGATCACGTGCGTTGCAAAAAATGACAAGCAGCAACAGATGTCATGTTTGAACATAGATTATGAAGCTCAACATGTCTGTTGTGCAAAAATGACTGAGAGACCAGGAGGGAAAATCTCATTAGCCCCTCTCTGTTCTCTAGCAGATGCACTGATTGTCAACCCTCTGCTGCAAACACTGCTGTCGAGAGCCCTTCAGAGTGCAGAAAGCTGCTCAGACAGTGTGATTGAACATGGCACTGTGGAGTGGTGTGTATGTCTGAGAGTGGGGTCTTACGCTGGCACTGTCTGATGAGATCAGAGCCACAGCTCCGTGAAAAAAGGTGAACACAAGGATGTTGACGCGCTCAGAGAAGCCGGGAGCTCTTAGCGGATTGTTTGCACCAAATGCTCTGGACTGAGTTGAACCAAATGTAAGGAGCGTCAATAATTACTCCAGGCGGAAGTGAAAACTTTCAGGCGTGACGAAAGACTCCATCGTGATGCTCGTATCTTAAGAAAGGAGGAATACGTGAAATCTGTGGGGAACAGAGCTGATGTGTTCAGTCAGGGACACGCCACGTCCCTGCAGTCAGCTGGCTTTTATCAGCGAGGGATGGAGGCTAACGCTTGTTGAAGTCTGAACAGGCACCACATTAACACTTTGGACACATTCAGAGACCCGACTGCCTGATCGACCTGTGACGGGTTGATCAAAATTAAATTCCCCCCAGAAAACAAGACATAGATAAAACGTTTTATAAAATTTATAAAAAAAGGCATGCATATGTTTCCTCTATTTGTGAACATCTACAGTATTGATTATCTCCTGGGCCCTAAAGGCAAAGGCAGACAACAGTGTTTCTGCCTTTGTCTGTGTGTCTCATATCTCACGGACCACTGGACAGATTTTTATGAAACTCAAAGCAATCACTGTATGCACATCTACAACTGATTAAATATTGGAGCCAGCTCAAATCGAGATGTTTGCCACAACCAGCTGACCTTATAAAGCACAAATATGGCTCTAAATCACTGCATTCAGATCTAAGTACTTTATCACTTTGATTACAAAGGTTATCGTTATGATGTAAAATCTCAGATCAGCTGCCATAAAATCATTGGAGTTTGTCAGAGGGGCTATGTTCCCATACTTACATGATGGGATGTTATTAAGACTATTGATTTAGATTTTTTTAAACACGACAGAGGTAAATATAGGCTTCTGTAAAACATATTGTTTTGAATACCAGTAAAAATCAGTTGTATGAGTGTTTTTCCTTAGTGTAGCCCTTTTTGTTCGTCTTCAGTGTTCCTAACTGTTCTGCTTTAGTTGCCGGTGCAGCAAAGCACCCACAATCTAATAACCAGCAGTGACTCTGAACTACAGCAGTCAAGTAGATGGGCCTTTATTGTATAAAAAGCCAGTAATGAAACAGTGGAAACACTGGCGACTCACCAGATGGTTTTCAGTCAGTTTCTAAAGAAAGAAAAACAAACGGGTCCTGCTTCAGGAGGTGTGTGTGTGTGTGTGTGTGTGAGGTGAATCTCCCTCTGACCTGGGGGAGGTGGACTCGATGCCTGCCAGAGTCTCGATCACCACAGGCTCACAGATCTGGCTTCACAGCAGCAGGGTGGAGTGAGTGGAGAAAAGCTTTACTTTATGGGAAAGTTCTGTCTGTACGATTGTGTTGGTTCTCAGACATCCAGGTCCAGATGTTTGAACAGAAGGGGACGGGACCTCCTTTCTCGGTTCTTTTACTGTAACATTGCAGGGCTCTTCGAGTCAGGAGCCATGCAGTCTGTGTCACATTTTAACACGTATTGTTTACCCAGAACTAATAGATTATCGTGTGAAACGGCTTCTCAAGAAAGCGCTTTTTGTTGACTTTCTTAAAAGAGGTTGTGAGCCCAGCCCCACGGCCCCGTCCAACAGGGAGGGCAGCTGAAAAATATGACATTTCTGAGAGGAGAAAAACACGCACGCTCATAGAGCAAAAAGCAAAGTTATCTAATCGTCCAGCAGAGAACAGATGCATCAGGTGCTTCTCTGCTCGAGGACAACACCCTTTCACAGAAATAAAGAAGAAAGAAGGAGCACAGTTTCATTTACAGCTGGTGTGTAAATAAAACTGTGTGCTCATCAAAGCCAAGGTGAACAAAGATGTGTGGAAGGCAATTACAGTCGGCCTGGAAGAGGAAATGCCACTGACTCATCAGCTGGTTGGGATTCCTGCCGAATTATGAGTTCAAGAGCAGATCTAACCAGAATAAAATTCTCAGAGCTATTAATAACTTTGGAGTAACCTTAGTGCAAAGAAGAATAGAGAAAGAATGCTTGTCACTTTTGGATGATGTGAAATATGTCAATAACATGTTACACAACAGGCCTTACCGTGTCTCTTCTCCTCTGCTTCAGAAAACAGATAAGCTGCTTTCACAAAACCTGTTTACAGAGGGATCGCTGAGCTTCTGCAGCGCATAGCTTTCACGTGAGAGGTGCAAAGATGGAATGGGGAGGGATCTGTTGTTGTCCATTTGAGTCTTGAGTGAAAGAAGTTACAACCTTCAACAGATGTGTAGAAGAGAGAACGAGTGGGATGCCACCGTTGGACCCTCCTGATATCACGACTAAGGCGAAGCTTAATCCCCAAAGGTGGTTAGACTTTGTAGTTTTTTTTCTTGTTAGTCCATAGGAACGGCAGGACATGCCTCACCAGACACAGAAACTTCAGCCTTCCGCATCACGCCTCTGATTTCAAAACTCAGGCATGCTGTTTGAAAGCGCACACTGTTTGGTGAAGTTTACATAAGTGAGGAAAAACGATTGTGGTGTTGCTACCAGATCGGTTTGGACTGCTATATGTGCTCAGCGTCACTTGGAGATCATGCCTCATACTATGATTGGCAGTATTTATTTTTATTTAACCTTTATTTAACCCGGATGTCCCCTGAGATTAACATCTCTTTTTAAGAAGGCACAACATTACAAAATAACAAGCTAAAAATTTAAATTAACGTCAAAATATGTGAACAAATTCAAACAAAACAGAATCAATATAATGCAAGTCCCATGTCCAGCTTATGAATAGCACAGTTCAGGTAAAGAGGACGATACTTTGGAGACAGACGCATTAAGCTTTAGCAATTATTCCATGACCGAGGAGCAAAATAAGAAGACACTGTTCTACCAAAAAATCCCAGGAACTTTAAAATGGAGCCAACCTGAGGACTGCTACTCATAACAGGTCTATGAAAGTAACAAAAGTTTATAGACAGGAGGGGAGTTTACCCAGTAAAGCTTTGTACGCTGTTGTCTCTCTATAGTCTGAAAGAAGGCCAAGAAACCAGATTAAAAAGAATACAATGATATATACTGTACAATTAATATGTTATGAAACACAAAGAAATATGATATACAGAAACAATAAGGTGTGAAGGAAACAGTATGCATATAAATACTGACACCATAATCAAGAACATTTAAAAATGTAGCCTGAACAGGTTTTTCTTCCTGCCTGATGAAATGAAACAGGCCCTATTGTGATTTAAAAAAAAAGCCTAATCTTTTTGAAATAAATACTCAAAAGGCACTTTAAAAGAAATATGTTTATTCAGCCAATTATTCAAATATTTGTAGGCTCATACTCTTTTGATAAAGTCTCCCCTGAGGATAGAAGTGCCGATATTGTTTGAGTTCTAGGGGTTCTGGATGAATTAGTTTATATATATATATATTAAGCACCAACTTTAAGCAGCACAATGTTGTCCACAGCTGCTGAAAGGCAGTTTGAAGGCCCTCAATAGTTTGACTCAAAGTAGAGCCAGCTGAATAAAGTATGGTATCATCTGCATAAAGGCACACTTTAACTGTAGACATGTTCATCAATAAAATAGAGAATAAAACACGGCCAATAACCGAGCCTTGGAGGACTCCTTTTAAAGTTGTCAGAAAACTGGATTTATATCCATCTGTAAAAACACAGCATTCTATCTGAAAGGCAGCTTTTAAACCACCCTATAATCCCGTCATTCAGCCCAATATCTTTGAGTCTGTTTAACAGCAGCTCCTGATTAACAGAGTCAAATGCCTTTTGTGTCATTTTCACTCAAATGAGCAAAATCTGACTTTTTTATTGCATCATGTTTTTGTCCAGAAATAATATTAGAAAAGGTAAAATGGGGTTTCTGCCCTATTTAAATGTTTTTGTTGTGCTCCTCTCATCTTATCGCCCCGTGTGGCACGAAGCAGCCAAGAACGAGCAGTTCTGCTTTCCATTGCAACAGGCTCGAACCAGTAAGCAGGTAGAATGACTCACTCGCCACACAGTCGCACTGGCTTCTGTCAATTTTATCACTTTTTCATGCACACAGGCTCCCTCCCCTTTCTCCACATGCGTAAGCAGGCTGTCCACTCACAATAGATGGAGGTCCTGTGTGTGTGTGTGTGTGTGTGTGTGCTGATCGCAGTCTGACTCACTCTGGGTCAAATGAATAACGTGACCTTTGAGATGCTTCTTCTGTGGAAAACACAACGAGAAAACCAATTCAGTTTTTCTCTCTGTTGGTACTTCCTCTTTAGAATAAAAAAAGAACACTATGTGGGCAAACAACCCGACGTTTGAAGCGTAAACTTTGTTTTACTGTTTATTCAGCAGCGTGTCATTAAAACCAGCAGCTGAACTTTTAACTGCGCTGTCACGTGACCTAAACAAGTTCGACTGTAGACATTTCTTTTTCTTTTTCCCAGCAGTCTGACGAGTAAACCACACCCAGACCTCATAATCCGAACAGGTCAACAAGCAGTGACAGCTGTAGCACGCGGCAGATAAGATCAGGCCGAGCGCTCAATAAAGGCGAGCTCCTCTGTTTGCAACAACTGTGCAGTTTTTGGACAGGTTGGAGTTTAGCTGAAAGCAAACAGGAATTAAATTTGGGCAGACTCTTTGATTGGATTCTGTTTCTGTGCTGCAGCTGTATTTCGCCGCTCAGATGGCTGTTTGAACTGTGCATGTCCTTCGCCTAATCTTCCCCTGGTTGTTTACCTTTTTTTTTCCCTCCACGGCTCGCAGCAGCAGGCTTATCTCTCACATCGGCGGCGTTGCCTGTAACACAGCACTGCCCACAGTTAAAGCTACTTCTGCTTTCTGTGCTCCGGGGATATTTAGTGGAAAAGTAAATCCGTCCGTTTATTGAATTTCGGCTGGATAGTAAATTCACTTTAAAGAAGATCGCACTAAGTGGGGGGAAGTTGAGTTTGTTTTAGGTGAAGTGGGCAGAGCTTCTTTTTTTTTTTAAATGGTGGTTTTAATTTTTCCATTTAAATGGATTCTTTCTGAGAATCCTCAGAGTTTCAGAAACTCAGCTCCCTCTGCAAAGATTACTTTTCATAGGCAGAGGGATGCTTTGCAGATATGCTGTTCCATTCACACGCAAACTAACTCATCAGGATCCATGGCCAAGTAGGCTGCCACATAAATATTGTACACAAAGCTCTATAATTAGTGGTAAACGTACTCTTCTACATCAGTAAAGTACAGCTCTTTCTGTTCAAGTGGCTTTTTTTGTATTAAAAAGAAATCCATGTAAACAAATCATATCTCACAATATGTGCAGGATTCCAGCCCAAGAAGAAATATCATGCAAGAACTAAGCAGTTAACACCACAGCTGTGCTTTTTTTGTTTTGTTTTTTTTTAACCTCTGAATATACCAACACTGGTCTAAAAATAAGCCAAAACACAAACAGCCACGGTTTTATGGAAAACAGGAACCCATCCCATCACTTAGAGTAAGCTGCATTTTCACCACAGGAGCCTTTTTTTTTCAGGAGCTTGTGTGCTTCGGTGGGTTCTTTCCTTTGACCCCCTTTTATTTCCACTGCAAGAAAAGAAAACAAGGAGCTAAACTTAGTTCCTGGATGAGACTTTCAAAAAAGGCTACAACAAGCAGGTAGTTAGCTCCTTGAAGTGAGCGATCAGGGTGAGACTTGCAGTGCTGCATCCTTATAGCCGAGCATGCTCAACCGTCTGTTACAACGTAATCATATTTAACAGCCTCAGAATTTGTTTATTGTTTAAGTTTTTTGCTGTGCCGCAGGTGTGACTGTAACTGTTTGGGAACACTACATTCAGACCAAGCAGAGCTTACTGTGTGAGTCACCAGTTGACATAAAAGCTATAAAATCAGTGCAATAAAATCCCTGATTGTTTCACCGAGGTTATGTTCCTGGACATGAATACACCCAGAATCTTATTGTAGTTTGTGTAGCATTTGAAGCAGAAGCATAGGTCTTCCAGGGAGCATTGACCAGAACAATAAAGCAGTCAGTAAGAGCATTAAAACATGTTTTTATGATTTCAGAACTGGGGTTCTGTGGAAAGGCTATAAACAAATAATATCTTACCTGTTCCAGGTAGCTCTTTGAACGACCTCAGTTTGGAGAAATTCTGACTGGATCGTTGAGCAAACGGCCAGGACAAAAGTGGATTGTTAAAACAGCTTAAACCAAGTGAACAGCATTTTATAAATCTTTACTTTGCCATCAGTTTTGCATTATATTGTTAAAGAGCCCCAGGCTGCACTGGCAGCGCTACAGCTAGCTGCTAAGGTTGCAGCCACATAATTCAATGTAAATAACAGCCTGCTGCAAACGTAATGGGCTATAAAAACCTATAACAAAGCATCCCTGTGATACTTTATGAAAGGTTTGAGGTTTAGGTTGTCTGAACTGGCTGAAATCTGCTCTTGAGCAGGCCTCAGTCTGACTGGCTGTTTGCTAAACTCCAAAATGAGAGTTTTTTTTTATCCGATTCTCCATTCTGACCACTGCAGGTAAGTTAGTGACTGCTGATAGCAACTCCACAGAACCCCAACCTGTCCCTCTAAGGCAGGGGTCTCCAATCCTGGTCCTGGAGGGCCACTATCGTGCATATTTTCCTTGTTTCTCTGCTCCAACACACCTGATTCAGTGGTTAAATCACCTCTTCATGTTCTGCAGAAGCCTGTTAATCACCCATTGATTCAAATCAGGTGTGTTGGAGCAGCGAAACAAGGAAAACATGCAGGATAGTGGCCCTCAGGACCAGGATTGGAGACCACTGCTCTAAGGTAACTTCTCATTAGTTAAATGCTGGTACTCTGCTTCTGTTTTTGTTGTCATTTTAAAATATGGTCGTTTTCAAGGAAAAACAAAAATATTAGAGGCAAGTTTCATGCTAGCTGGATTCTGTAGAAAAAGAAGTGCTCATATCTTAATTTTAATTTCTTAATAAAATGTTACAGTATGTATGACAGCTAAGTAAGTGGACAGACATCTTACCAGCAGTAATGCTTACTGTCTTTTTGAATGTTGTTTTTTAATCAGGCTTCCCTAATCCTCATCATGGTGGGGTGCAGATGCTGATTCTCAAAATGTACAACACTCAAGATCTTCAGTTTTAAATTATTTCTATGAAAAGTCTGGTCTGCTGTCCCACTCTCCCCGCCGGTATCAAACTCTCCCAGGCTGGCGCTGAAAAGTGCGGAGTCATGCTTGACTGAAAACACCACTCGTCCACACTGTGCAACCAGCTGGGCTTTGTTGTGCAACCACAGCGTTGCAGCAGAGTCTGTTCGTGGCACAGGGGTTGGGACACGGAGGCAGAGGGCAAGTTCATGCGTACCTGCGCTTTGTCTGTCCGTGACAGCCGCAGTTTTTCAAATCAGCTGTGGTTAACAGCTCTCAGATCCACCGAGGCTGACTGAGAGATTAGGACGGAAACATCACGGCTGGTTTCATGTTCTTCCCAGCTCCGAGCAGCTGCTGACTTTCCTTTTCATACGCCAGCGAGGACAACACTGAACGCCTCTGCCTCATTATCCCGCTCTGAACAATTATTGCGTCTCTTGTCTTTCTTTAACGACCAGCTTTTCAGGCCATTCCGAACGGCTGTAAACACTTTCCCCTTCAGATGTGGTCAGACGACATCCCCCACACAGAACTGGTTCAAGCTTGTTCTTTCTGGCCTCCACTCTGCAAAATTACCCCAAATGTATTTGTATTCGTAGCTGCTTTCGGATTGTTTTGTTTTCTTCTTTTGCTCAAACACAGCCTCCGTTTCTGGATTCTTTGACCCCCAGGACCACCCAGTTCCAGCTCCTCGTGCGTGGCTTATAAACGTCATATTTTATTATCGCCCGCCGCTGAAGGCGACGGAGAGCGCTGATGTTTTTGCTCATGTCTGTGCGTGTTCCATTAGCAGTACTGTTAGCAAAATATCTCGTGAGTCACAAAACCGATTTTAGTGAAACGCTCCGAAAGTAACCATTGCCTGTACGTCTACAACTAATCCAAGATGGCCACCACAGCCATCTGATCTAAGAAAACACACAAATGGCTATAACTCAGTCAATTTTAAGGATGTTGAGCTAAAACCTGGTGTGGTAGTAGCTGAGTATCCTCCCAAACACGTACTTTAAATGCAACACATTGCACAACATCTTTGCCTAAAACTTCAGCATCAACTCTCTGAGTCAACCCTGTTTGTCTGTTAGCAAAATATCTCATGAACCACTGGACAGATGTCAATGAAACTCCAAGAAAGTAATCATTGACTCTCCATCTATAATTGACTAACTTTTTGAGTCAACCCAATTCAAGATGGCCACCACAGCTAATCCATTTTAGCCAACACAAAAGCTATACCTCAATGGATTTTACAGATATTGATCTAAAATTTGGTGTGGTAGTAGCTGACAGTCGTTCACGACACATACGCCATGCTCAGTGAAGATGTCGCAATATTTCTTGAGATTTCGCTTAACGTTATTTTTGAGTGTTGACCAAAATGGCTGCAACACTTTTCTCAACTTAAGATGATCTTAATCTATGGCCATAAAGGTAGCGGGTGATATGCATTCTTTCAAGGAGTGCTAGGCCTTTAACATTACTTTTACTACACATTTTTCCAACGACACCAAAAAAAAAAATATATTTACCTGCAACATAATCCGAGGCAGATCATCTTGTGAAAACTGATAGGGTTGCCAGGCAACTCATAAACCCGCTTTATTCATTTTGCTCATTTGTAACCACAGCAGAATGGAAGCAGATGGCTTTGTAGAGGGGCAAGCTGTTTCTGACAGTGACGCACTGAACACACACACACACACATGCAGCCCCCCAACACACACACACACACACAGAGTACAGGTCTGAGCCACCAGGTTAATATGCTGAATATATCCTGCTTTTAGAGCAGGATAGATTCATAGTAGTGGATCTGAGGAAATAAGTTTGTGTGTTTGTTGTGTTTAGAGTGCTGCGGCGCTGCGAAAGGGATGTGAGGTGGCGAGAAAGAGGTCTGTGCCGAGTGACAAGTGGCAACTGGGAGTGTGTGAGCGTGAGCGTGACTCATCGCACTGAGACGTCAGCGCTCCGTCATCAGACGTCTGCAGCGGCGTGCTGCATGCAAACTCGCGCTCGCACACATGCACAGATGCTCCAAATGCTCCTTTCCGAGTTATAACGACCGGCAGACTCCCGCTGACGTCCTCGGCGCAAGATCAAAATCGGGCATGCGATGTTTTAAGCCTCGAGGGATTCGCAAAATCAGAAGATCTCATCTCGAATGAGAGAACCCCAGTGGTTTGACAGCTGGGATGAGTTGCACTGTGGGTGAAGGACAAAACAGGGGATTTCATGCACTTAAACAAATGAGTTTGCCTGTATAACCGGAGTAAAAACACAATGAAAATCTATTTAAATGTGCTTTGTGTGTTTGCTTGCCAAGCTCCTGGAGGCTGACCTTTGCCATTTTCATTGATTTGGGTTAAGTAAAGTCAAGCCTGTCCCCTTAAGACATGTAGCGTTACTAACAGCCCTCATACCTCTGCACAGAGACTGAAGAGGTGGCTGCTCCTGTCTGACAACCTGACTAATAAGCCAGGGGCTCGCTGCTGCTATTGACTCTCTCAAAGAGAGGCAGAGCCGGCTGCTGCTGAAAGGAAGCCGGATCTTTATTGGTTAGATTACGCACACTTATTAAAGGGCCTCATATTTCCTTTAGATCTCAGTGTGACGACGGGAGGGCGACTGAATCATCACAGTGACGTTTCAGGCGGATGCACACGCACCCAGCAGCGGCAACATGGACACACAATGTTATGTGTAGCCGAACAGGTTCACGTGGGCAACAACTTAAAGTTTCAGCTCATTCAATGAACAGGCAGCGAGGCCGATAACCGGTGTCCGTTTGCTCTGCATCTAATTTGCAAAATGATATCCCAGTGATGGTGACATTTTCCCCGTGGCACTTATCTGGTTTCACCACATGCCTGTGTGTCAGCTCTGGCTTAGAAAGGAAATTAATTTGCGATGACTATCTCTTTATGAAATTTATTCCTCTAACCAGAATGTCATTCGTACAGCGACGAGGAGCCCGCGGTTGCAAACAGTAATGCTAAAGATCCAGCAAGCGTTCAACAACTTTGCTGAGTAATTCACTTCATCTCGGAAGTTAAATTGCTCATCTAAATGGACACTCGTGCAAATCGTTTTATACCGTGAGGGTTTGACTGAAGAAGGCCGACATTTAAGTCAGTTTAACACTAATGAAAACTGATTACTTTCATCTTTCAAGGTGCTGAATTATGGACCTCTTGACTTGGATTTGTTGTACCTTAGAGAGCTCCGAAGTTCAAAAGCGAAATCTGAAATGGTCAAGGATTTAGCATCTGTATTTCGGCGGACATAGCATCTGTGCGAAGATCGAAAGAGAGTGCCATTTCTTCGCATTAACCTCTCGGAGCGTCCACGGTGAAACTAAACCTCAGTCCCTGGGGGCTCCGTGAGAAATTGCACTTGATCACTCTTCACACACCTCAGAGGCGTCTTGCTGCTTCATTTTGATTGATCACGGGTTTTAAAGTCAATCCTAGGATAAGATGTCTGCTGCAGATAACAGTGAGGGTGATTTATTAGATAATGACCTCTGGCTTTTACAGATTGCCCTCTTCTGCTCTTCACACACAGCGAATTCCCCGCAGCATTTCCTGAGGAGCAGCTCGTCTAGTTGCACCCCCACTTTGGAATCCTAACCTGAAAGATTTCCGATTATTGCATAAGGCAGAAACTGAAATTAAAAGGAGAAAAGGTGTTTCTGTTTGCTGCAGAGAGTTGGAGCTCACAGCTGACAGGCTGCATGCTTTATTAACACAGATGACCCAATGGGCAAAAACAAGTGTGCTTCTGCCTCTCGAGTGAAAGAAAAAAAGACTAAGTTAGGTGACTGAAAGGGCTGGAGATGTATTTAACTGTGGTGCCTCCTGTGGCTCTCTTTAGCTGTACTGTAACTCACATTTCATATTTTTTACAGCCTGTTTTACATCCATGTATTGTAATCTGCTTTTTTCAGTTTTTAGCAAAACAAACAGCACATCTTGATAGCGTCTTGTTGTAGCAAGCAAACAAAACTAGCATTCCTTGAAGGAAGGAATGCACACATCCCGCTGCCTTTCATGTCAACGCTTTAAACAAAGATCTAGCATGACCCGTGAGCGTTTTGAGTATGTGTCGGGGATGACTCTCAGCTACCGCCACACCAAATGTTAGCTCAAAATTTGTAAAACTGAAGGATTTGTAGCCATTTTGTGTTTGAGGTTAACTAACTGTGGCGGTCATCTTGTAGCCAATGATTACTTTCTGAAAGTTTAATAAAAAATTTTTCAGTGTCCCATGACATATTTTGCAAACAAACATATCGATGAATGAACGAAAAGCCTCAACCAATTACATGGTTGCCTGCCTTTCATGGTGATGTCATTTTGGCGATGATGCAGCTTGGCTGGAATCAAAAGTTAGGAGCCTTTTTCTCAGCCTTATATAGACCAGTGTTTTTGTACACAGGAAAGTACATAAAGAATGTCAGTACAACTTTATAAGCAGGTGGTAAAACTTTCTCTAGTTTCAAAGCAACCCAGAGGCCTTTTTTTATAGCTCAGTAATTGAGCTGATTTAGATTAACCAGACCTGGCAACACTGAGCGTTCCCCTAGTTCAGTGTGTGGCTCTTTAAGAGAACGCCAACAGCTGACAGCCACCTGTGTTCAGACTGAACTGTTGCACCCAGAGTGACTGGATTACACACACAGGAGTAGCTCACACACTTTTTTGATCATTTCAGATTTTTAGCAGGCTTCGGTTTTGACAGCGATACGACCTGTCAGACCCGTCTGCCCCTCAGATGCTTGGGGACTCTTGCAGTCACTTTCGTAATCTCGCTGCATTTGTTTGTGTTGCTGTAGTTGAGACATTTGGAGTAAGCAGAAGGCTAAATGCCAAGGATTTTATTTTATGTACTTGTTTGTCTTATGGTGTATATTAAGACAAACTTAAAGCGTGCATCAAATAAATGCGTTGATGGAGATGTGGTGAAGGGTCAGCGAGGTGTTTTTCAGGTGAGATGCTCAAAAATCTAGCACACAAAAGCAAACAAGGAAATCAGCTTTTCACTGGAAGAAACCAAACTGGCAGCTGTTCTCTAAAGGATCTGAGAGGAGCTGCTGTGTTTTGGCCTGTGTTGAGCCTCAGAGTTCACTGATCTGTTTTTCAACCAGAACCTCATGCCAACGTCACACAGTGCAGCCTTTGAAATTTTCAGACGTATTGAAGCTGGATTAGAGAATGCGAAAGTATTTGCTCTCTGCGCTCTTGAGATTTTTCAGAAAAGTCAACGGGAACATCTCCAGAAGTCGAGTCGGTGTGGAAATTTGTCTTCCTGGAGCATTTAGTGAACTTGTGTGTGCCGAGAAGAACTTCATAGACCTGAATGCTGCTCCTAACTCACTCAGAAATATTGCTGATTAGTCAAAATGTGTAAAATTTCATCCGCAATCATCAATGCTCCAACAAATTGTGCCTCCTGTCCTCTGTAGTCCACCCAGATGTGCCTGAATGGTATTTCTAGCTTTGAAAATGCAACTTTCACTGTTAAATACACGCGTGAAGAAAGTCCAGACCGAACAGTTTTCAAATTCTCCCAAAAAAATTCAGTTGTTTTTGGGTGAAAACGGCTTCAGATTTACTTTGAGCTCAAGTTGTAAGCCGGCTGCATCCTGTTTATCATTTAGCAGATTGATTTGTGAGTTACAAATTTGTAGATCTGCCGATTATGGGTGATCTACTTGCTGTTTACAGGACACACACAAGCATGCACATACAAACAAAAGGTCAACCTGATAAGAAGGTGAACTGACAGTTTCATGTTTGGGGGGTAATAAGAGGACTGATACCATGCATATATGGATGTAAACACTGTAGGTTTTTAAGGAATGATCTCAACACGTTTATTTACCCACAAGTAGATTGACTGTATGTATAGCACTGATTGCAAACAAAAACAGCTTCATGTTTTCACAGTAGCTTTTTATATGTAAATATTCCCATTTATTGTAGGAACTACTGCAGTCAGTTGCTGTGCATGCTGAACTTTTCCTGCTTAATGAAGTTACAAAACCAAATGTTCCTCTCGAGTACCTCTGAAATGGCCGAACCAGTAAACATGTCTGTAAATCAAACTTTTCCTGTAGTTTGTCCAGAGCTGAGCCGGGGTGCGTTTTAATAGGCCTCAGGAAATGTGCCGAAGGTTACATGAGGACCTTCTGTGGAGCTCAGCGGCCAGGATGTAGGCAGCAGATTTCCTTGAACCCTGCTGGTGGATTTTCAGACGTGCAGCAGCTACAAGGCCTCACACCTTGAGTTCAGTTTGTTCGTCTGGGATCGTAACAAGACGCTGATTTACTTCGAATTAACCAGGAAAGGCAGCAGGCAAAACCTCCCCCCCCCGAAAAACCAAAAACAACAACAACAAACAAACAGCTGTGACGTCTCAGCATCGCCAGGATTATGGCTAAGCTGCTTTGCGTGGCTTTATTGATGCCATGTGTCCATCCAAGAATCATAACAAACCCACGACCGGACGATGGCAGCAGCAAAAGCTGTTTCCACTCCTGTAAAGAAAAACAACCCAATAAGTCCGCTCGGATTTTGTATTATCATACAAGCTGCACGCCGCATTTATTACGGTATATTAGTGTGTTATCTGAGGTTGTAACCATGGAAACCAGGACGAGACACGTGGCTGGCCTTTCCATCATTTATGGAGCGGGTGACGTCAAAGTGACCACTGTTTTTATTCCTCTGAGGGAGTGTTTTCCCTCCCCTCCTTTCATTCAGAGGAGCGAGGGGGTCTGCATAACAGATAACAAGTTGATTCACCCATGCTACCATGCACCTTAATGAGGAAGCCACAACACACGAGCGCAAGTCATCCGTAACGAAGTCATAATTCTCCTGTGGCATAAAGGAAAACCTTATTACACTTTTCAAATGAACACGGAGGAGTGGAAACATTCCTGTTTTAATCTGATCACTTCAAACCATCGCTGACAGAGAGACAGCCTGTCCTCCTACGTGCTGATTAGTGTAGATTAGATGTCTGTGTTGTTTTGTTTGTGCTCCTACAGTTATAGGAAATAGTTATTGATCAGCTAACAGAACATTACTCTGCAGGAGGAACGAGTTAGAGGAAAATACCAGCTGAAACCAACATGACCACAAGTGTGTCCTGCGTGAACAAGCCTCTGCCACAAAGTAACTGGAACGTACGCCGTTCATCTGTTTATCTGGGTTCAACTAACCACTCGAAACCGAGGTCGGTGGCAGATGTCACCAACGCTGTTAAGTCGTCGGGTTTCTGGCTGCGAGCACGTTTGAGGGAGGAAACGCTGGTGCTGGATGGCCCGGCTGTAGGAAACTGTCTCCTGAGCTGGTTATCTCCAACACGAAGGACAAAGCAGAATTGTGAACAACAACTAAAACCTTTTGCTCAAGACAAGAGAAAAGCAACACAGAAAAGACAAACAGAAACATTGCAGATTTGACTTTCCACTGGATAAGCTTTAATGAGACTTTGAGAAAAGTGTGTTTTGGAGTCGACCCAAATCCAGATGGCCACCACCGCTAATTGATCTTAGCCAACAAAAATGGGTATACCTCAGCCAATTTTACAGATACTGAGCTAAATTCTCATGTGGTAGTAGCTGAGAGTGATTCACGACATGTACTCTCAGCACGACATCTGTCACATATGATTACTTGTTTAACAAAATGGCTACACCTCTTTCACGTAAAGATGGTCTTAGTCTAAAACTCAGGCGGTACGGAAGGCAGCGGGCAATGCGTTTTCTTTTGAGGAATGCCAGGAATTTTTATTTAATGTTTTAAAGAGGCTTATTTTCATATTTGGAGGTTTATCAAAAGGCATTTGCAGAAACTGCTGTGAAATGTTTGAGATCGGAGTTTTAAGATGGCAGTGATTCACTGGGTGCTTGGCCTCAGTTGACAGCCACTTCATACACTGACTAATGTAAATATGGCTCATTGAGGACAGTAAATATCTTTAAGGACTGCTTATATATTTCTTTTACAGTTTCTGTTTCAGCATGAAAAACAAAGCCCAGCATTTGCAGACGAATACAAACGTTTTAAATGTTTTTCATGAACCTGTGAGAATCCTCAGAATATGATTCACACCATTATTTAACAACTAAATGTGTTTTCATTTAGACCGATAAGTTTGAAAACTCTGAACTTCAGTTAAAACATTTGAATTTGACTTCTGAGCTGATTTTGATTTTAATTTTGCTCTGCCAACAAAACAACAGCTTGTGACTATCCCACTTTTGTGTGATCAGAGTTTCTTCTGGAGCAGCAGGGAGCAGGAAAGTGGGGCCGGTGGGGGTGGGCTCTGCGGCTCACTTTATGGGCACTCTCTGCGAGCTGTAGTTGCAGGTTCAGGTTTCATTGGGACCATGCGGAGGGATCTCACTGTGTTGACCGGCCTCTGCTTCCTGTTTGCACTAATAAGACCCTGGAGGCTCGTTGGCTGATCTCAGCACAGGAGCTTAGCGGTTGTTGTGCCAATCGGCAGTGACCCGCGTGACACTGTAAACCTCATGGATCTGTCAACAAGATGCACTCTCAGTTTGCACCGAGCAACTTGTTCAGTGCGAATTAATTAAACAAACTCATATCATGTTTGTTTAACACTCCGGATGGCATCTATTATAGCTTAAAGCAAAGTAAAAAAGCATTTGAAGTGCGATTCTGTGGAAAAAATATGAATAATTAATATATTACCTGTTGTAGATACCTCTTTGAACAACCTCAGTTTTTAAAAATAGAGCTTCAATGACCAGATTGATGAGCTAAAGGCTAGTCTGACCCAGACCAGAGTGGATTGTTGTCATCAGAACACTTCCATTTACAAAAAAATTGGTGCAAATTATATGTTTTTAAACCATTTTATCACTATCAATTTGCATTACATAGGTATTAACATAAACATGGTGCATGCAAGTGCAAACTGTGGCGGCAGCAGCTAGCTGTAGCACTTCTGGTGCAGCCTGGGGCACTTCCAGCAGGAATATTATAATATTTCTGCCAAAAAAATCAATTTAACGCAATACTGAGGGCAATAAAAATATTTAAAAAATAGCTTTCAAAGGACCTGCTGTGACACTTTTTAGTTGTTTTAAGATGGTAGCAATCCACTTCGGTCTTGGCCCTGATCAGACTAGCCATTAGCTCATCAATCCAGTCAAACTTAAACCATTTTTCCCCAAACCGAGGCCATTTAAAACATTATCTACATCAGGTAATTGTTCACAACCTTTCAACAGAGCCTCACTTCTAAAGAGTGCTACCCCTTTACATTTTAGTCACATTATTAGTAAGGGTTTTAAATTGATGGTGTTCCTGCATTTGATTTTCTGCTTTTTCATAGTCGCTCCCAAACCTAACCCTCACACCTTTTTGAATCCAGCAGGGACGAGCAGCTTCATGTCAGGCAGAAGTCGGTTTCTTCGAGACACTTCAGAACCATTTGCTGCATAATGCATCATTTGGGATTCAGTGTGTCGATGAGGCACATTTACTGTAGTTTGTGCACTTAGGCAGCAAAATTGATGACTCATCACCCCCTTTCGAACAATGCGCCTCATTCTGAGTGAGTAATGAGCACCAAAGTGGATGATTCCTCTGTGCAAAACGAATCAATACGTCATGAGCGAGAGGTTCGACTGAGCTGTTCGTAAACCAAACATTGTTCACTTCTTGAAAAGCCACGATATTCAGAGCGAAATCACCAGATTTAAAAACCAATGTACATCATAAGGACCTCACATTTAAAGTTAAACAAAAATGAGTAAAGCTGTTTGAATTACTTCTTTTTTTCATTGTTAAGTGTTCACTATGACTCCTTACACTAGATTCTACTTATGCTACACTCATTTTCTTAAAGGGATTGTTCAGATCTGAGGCTCTTTGGAAAGGTTATGAACAGTTAATATCTTACCTGTTGTAGCTACTAGCTTTTTGAGGGATCTCAGTTTGTTGGATAGAGTTTAACTCTGGCCACACTGATGAGCTGACAAGTACTGCAGTTCAAGCAGGGCCAAACCCAAAGTGAACTGCTGCTGTCCTAAAACAGCTCCAGTCTCAAAACCATAATAATGGTTCATTCAAACACTCCTTTATAAACCTTTATACTCCTGTCAGTGTCTAACTGCACAGTTATTACAGCAGAAATGTTAGGATAATCCTGTTGGAAGTGTCCCAACCTTAACTAGAGTTTTACACGAAGCTGTTATTGCAGCTATTTGCAAATAAACTGACTAAAGTGTAAAAAAAATATGTAAAATTACTTGCAGAACCAATTTTTTTTTTAGATCTGAGTTGTTTTAAGATGGCAGCAATCCACTTTGGCCTTGACCACTTGGACTAGCCGTTAGCTCGTCAGTTGTGTCAGATTTAAATCCCAGTTTTTCAAACTGAGGTGATTCAAAAAGCTGCAATGGTTAAGGCTTTATTTGTTAATAACCTTTCAACAGAAACCCACTTTAAAGGATCGGAACTAAAGTGTCCAAACTCTGAATGTGAATGTTCAGTGTTTTACAAGTCTTTCTCCAGAGCAGCGGTGTCCAGTCCTGGTCCTGGAGCGCCACTGTCCTGCATGCTTTAGTCGTTTCTCCGCTTTGACACACCTGCTTTAAATGACTGAGGGATTAACTCGAGGACCTGCTGAAGACCAAACATGCAGGACAGAGGCCCTCCAGGACCAGGACTGGACACCACTGCTCCAGAGGGAGACTTTTTTTTTTTTTTTTTACCTCTAATAAAGACATAAAACTGATTTGCTCCTGAATGCAAATCATCTGTACAAACAAACCACAAGGAAGTGGTAAATAAAAGTATGACCCAGAGCCAACCAAAGGGAGTTTTTTTGGTAACTTCCTAAGAAGCCCTAAACTGTAAACTAGTGTGATAAAAAACAGGTAAGTCAGTCATACTAAAGCAAGAAGTTGCAAAATAAGCCCTTAGAAGCACTGAATCAAGCATAAGGACGCGTTTTAGCTGCATAAATCTGAAGTCTTTGTTCTAATAGCTCTACTGTAAAAGACTGATACCAGTTTTTAAAAAGACGTAACGTTATTAGGTCAAAACTATGAAAGAATATATCAGTGAATATTTCTATTAACCCTCTCAAGGCAGGCGTTGCAACAACATATCTGATTTTTCCTGTTACTAGAACTTAATTTGAGCCTGAGAGGGTTAAAGACATACTGACCAGTTAATGGAAACGGCATTAATCTGGTTCTCTGCTCAGATCACTGAAACAACCATCAGCTTTTAAAATAAGGACGACAGATAGCATCTAGCTGCAGAAGAAAGTAGCAGATAAGAAGAATCAGCTACGATGTCGTGTTGTTCACCCCATTTTTTACACAGCAGCAACATACAAGAACACAAGGAAGCATGTGTGCGCACACTGCTGTGGGAAAGTGCAGCATTGTTGGGTTTTTTTAAACGCTGTTGACCGAGTTTGACGCTGGCTTGACTCTCGCATGAACCCTGCCGATGTGTATTTACAACAGTGACCTTTCTACTGTGTTGCAGCAGCAGCAGCAGCTTCTGTGCTTCATGGTAGTTCTTTTGATAAGACAATTCATAAACACAGAGCTTTGAGTAAATTACTGCTGATAGATTTTCGCCAAACCTTTCGCTCCTTTTAGCTGTAACGAACGACTTCATTTTCACTGAAAAAGGTAATTTTTTTTTAGTTAAGGTACAAGTTTGTCCTAATAACCTGACATTTAAAGGCCTGAGAATTTTAAATCAGGACTTTAGCTATAAAGTATTTGATAAGTGGGTTACTTTGTGGCAGCAACAGGTTTTATTCTGTTGCTTTAATACTAATAAACTAATCAGACTCAGCAAAAAACAAGAGTCAGTCTTAATAATGAGGTCATTTGGATGAACTGTCAGTTTGCAGAAGTATTTTTTTTTTACCCAGCTACAAAACAACAACAGTGTTTTTGTGTGGTAATAAGTCAGCTTTTAAACTTAAACATTCCCTTTATACAGGACACCATGTGTGTGTGCGTGTGTGTGTGATCGGTGCATGTTGTGCACTATTACATAACAATTATTGCGTAATATTTTCTGATAAAAGTTGCAAAGTGTAAGTACAGCCAGGTACGTTGTGTTCGTACGCGGCACAAACCGAGCACTCGGCTAATGATGCCGTCACGTTACAGATTCTTCATGAGTTTATCTTCATTTATTGGCTCCCTGATCCTTTTAAACATACGGCATTATAGAAAGAATGCAAAGGTCATAAAGTCGTCTTTGGAAAAGTGAAGCTGGACCTGAGTGTGCTTCCTTACAGCCCAGGATGTTAACATCAACGTCCCTCAGTGCCGATACCGGCCACCCAGCTCAGGTTTCTGAGGCCTCAGCTCGAGGGCCAGTTTCACACCCTTGTGCATCCTGCGATAACGGCCGAGGCCTCCAGAGACGAGAGGTGAAAGGGTAACCCGATCCCACCCGCTGACACAGCCGCGCACGGACACAGTGTACAGCCAATTGTGTTCGACAAACGTAAACTGTGTCAGCGGCGCGACCAGTCTGAATAAATCATGACCTGCCACAAGTCCCTGTGCTGTTATGTAGCAGGAAACTGTGACGGCGTGGGGGGCGAGCAGGAAGCTGAACTTCCCTCTGTCTAATGTCACTTCAGACGTTTATTTGCCGTTTTCATTAAACAAACAAGTCTATATTTAAACACAGATGTTGTGTGGATTTTTAAAAAATTATGTCGAAATATTGTTTTATTGTATTCTTTTTTATTGTTCTGTAATGCAGAAACCTTCAGAGCATCTTCCCTGAACATTACTCATTCAAAATGTATTAACTTCTCCCTCACACACACACACCCACACCTCAGAACCAGATCCTCCTCAGAGGAACCGATAATGGACCTTTGTGTTCCAGGCGATCACAGGAGCCAGATGATTGAAAACCAAATTAATTTTCCCTCCCAGTGACTCTTGAGTAAGTCGAAGTCAATCAGGTGCGAGCAAGTTTCAAATTCCCGTCCGCTTACATGAACCCGAGTCGCCGAGACGTCTTTAAAAGTGTTGCTTTTACCGTGTGTACCATCTGCACAGAGAGCGGCTGCCAGAGTCAATAAAACAAACACACACATGCACAAAAAATGCAAAAATCAAAAACTACAAGAGTGATAAGAATTATTTGCTGGGTTCTAGAAAAAGTGTTAAAGTGATAGTTCAGATCTTTTAAAGTGGAGTTCTGTGGAAAGGTTATAAGCAGCCAGTATCTCACCTGTTGCAGATAGCTCTTTTTTACAGCGCTTCATGTATAAACCTTACATAGGTTGCGCAAATAGCAGCAGCAGCAGCTACCTGTGGCACTTCTGGTGCAGGCTAAGGCCCTTTCAACAGGAATGTCATAAAAACTTTGCTGCAATTTTCTTGTAACTCAAACACGGCAGCAATGCAAATTTTTATAAAACAGCATTTGCATCAACAGCCATAAAAACTTTTGAGATTGGAGTTGTTTTGAGACAGCAACAAATCACTTTGGGTTTTGCCTTATGTAGATTAACTCAATCCAGGTAAAATTGGAATCGTTCATAACTTTTCCACAGAATCCCAGTTAAAACAGTTTTAACTTCCTCTTTAAGTTGTGTAGGATCCAATGTTTTTACCAGGTGGACGGGCTCGAAGTTGTTGTGCTGTGATTTCAAAATGGGCTCTTATCATTTGTGAGGTATAAAGCTTCAATTCGTGGGTTCTTATTCTAGTCTTTTTTGACAAATGAACTGATTTGTTAGCTGATAAATCTTTAAAGTCATTTGCTGTAACCGTAGGCTGTATATCTCTGTGTCCCACATGCAGAAGGTAAGGTTCTCCTATGGTTCCTTTCATTTGAATTAGGCTGTGTTTGTGTGTTTTTTGTGCAGAGAGCCTGATATCCCTGCTTGGGCTCCTTTACTCTACCAGCTGCAGCTGCTGGACGTCAGGGAGAAACCCGACCCGTTAACTCTGCCCATCGCCGACCGCATCCGCATCGGCAACCAGAAGCGAGAGCGTGGAAACTTTCACTACCAGCGGGAGGAGTACGGCCTGGCTGCCAAGGCCTACTGCGTGGCCCTGGAGGTGCTGACCACACGCGGCCCAGGTAACTGTCAGAGACCAACACCACGTCGGCGACCTCGCGGATCCCGTTCTCACGTCTACCTGCCGACCAAAATGACATAACACAAGTGCTCTCCTCCGCTCCGCTAATCACCGTGTCTCCATGCAGAGCCACATCCGTCTGTGCGGAGCGCCATCATAAATGTTTCTGCCCAATTCTTTTTTGCATAATCAAAAGCCGGTCGCCTCTCCTACTATTTCCACCTTCTTAATCAGCTTAATCAGTGACGAGGCCGAGAAAGCCCGAGAGAGAAATGTGTCTGAGTGAGACAATGAGGGACGAACATGAACTGCTTCGTAATGAATCAATGGTGGCCGGCCAGTGGGTGACTCCAGCGTGGCACCGAGGAGTAGAGCTTATCGGAGCATCCATATCAGGTTATTAGTCAATGAGGAGAAGATAAATGAAGGAGAAACATCAGAGTTCTCAGTGCTGAAGGTCATCCGAGTTCTTTTCCAAGAACAATTCCCGACACACGTGTTCTGTAATCACACTAAAAGTGCTCTCAGATGTATTACAGATGTCACAGTCAGTTTGTTCAAATACAGCTTGCTTTGTTAGAAGAAAAAAATTAGTGAAGCAGGGAATGAACTTGACTCAAATGGACAAAAAAAACCCCAAAAAACTGAGGAGTTCACTGATTCAAGATGGCTGCCACAGCCAACTGACCTTAAAATGACACAGACATGACTATAACTCAGTCAGCTGAACAGATATTGTACCAAACTTGGTGTGGCAGTCGCTGAAACTTATTCCCAGTACATATGTTGGACGCTTTGGGTTTTAAATTTTGCAACTTTGTGTGACTGTCGGCAAAATAACTTGTGAACCACAGGACAGATTTTAACGAAACTCTCAGGAAATAATCACTGGACGCTCGTCTACATCTGACTTTTAAAGCCAGCCCGATTCAAGATGGCAGCCACAGCCAACTAATCATAAAAAAAAAAAACAACGAAATGACAGTAATTCAGTCAATATTACAGATATTGTGTTAAAATTCGGTGCGGTTGTAGCTGAGAGATATAGTCCAAGTGTACCGTGGTTAAACTACACTTGTAGTGATAGCACTGATGCAGAAGTGCAGGTTGGAATTGTGGAGAGACGTATGCTACCATCAAGGTTTTCCCAGGAGGTCTGAATGTCACACTTCATTCTGCTCCACCTGCTTCACACGCAGTGTGTGTGCCCGACTGACCGCCTGCAGTCCAGTTCCATCTCCTGTTAAATGTGTGATTAAAAGGTGATTTTTTTTTTACAGCATTTTTATGAGTTACTGCTATCAATTTTTCAATTTCTTATATATTTTGAAAATACAACAAACCTGGTCAGAGGCTGACGGCCGTCCTTGTGTCTTCGAAATAAAATTCAAACAACACATGACAGTTTCTCCTTCGGCCTTTTAGAAACTCCTGAAAGTAGTCGATCCAGCGCTGACGAGGCGCGTGTCCGTGTCCTTTTCAGACGGCAGCGACGTCGGCACGAGAGCAGAGGAGGAAGAGGTGCGGGAATACCGGGTGAAGTGCTTGAACAACCTGGCCACCGCTCGGCTCAAACTGGAGCAGTTCGACGAGGCGCTGCACGCCAGCCGGGACGTCCTGGCCCTCGACCCGAACAACGTCAAGGCCCTCTTCAGGACGGGAAAGGTCAGGGACCATCACCCTGACGTGACATCTCATTACCGCCAGCCGCAAAGTGATTAGGCTTTGGAGTCAAACCAATTCAAGATGGCCACCACAGCTTATCGATATCAGCAAAGAGAGAAATGGCTATTTTACAGATGGGTCACTTTTCCAGATAAAGAGCTAAAATTTGCATGACATCTCACAATACCCCATGAGATCGCAGGTAGTTCTTCTTAAGGTTTGTCCGAAACGACAACGATCGTCTCTCAACATAAGATGATTTTAATCTGGAACTGTGTAATCAAGGACTGCTGAACCTTTAATCTGATCTGCGTTTACACATAAATGACGACTATAGTGAGGGTTCCTGGAAACAGAAATTACTGTTACGCCGGATTAAATTTCATTTTTATGTGAGAGGGGGGTGGGGAATGCCGTTACATTAGTCGCTCTCCCTTTTTTTTTTGTTTTGTTTCGAGTGCTCCGAAAGTGTTCCCATTGGCAGATCTTCTAATCTCTTTCAGCTGCTGTCAGATAAGGGTGAATACAAAGAGGCGATGGAGGTGCTAAAAAAGGCCTTGAAACTGGAGCCAACCACCAAGGTGAGGGTTTTTCCTCAAACTAATTAATTTTTTTTTTTTTTTTCCCCCCAAATTCTGCTAAATCTTTCCACTGAAGCAAATTGCTGAATTGCAAACTTCTGATTTATTGCATTTGCGCTTTGATGCAATAGCTTGTTTTTGCAGCTCGTGAGCATTTGTTTCTTGTTCCGTTTGGTTAACCAAACATTTCAAAACCTTCATTCGTGTTAAAAAGGTCTGCGTGTCGCCACACGAGGCCTGGAGAGATCCGAGTGAATCGCTCGTTTGGGGCTTGTTGTGTCTTGTCTGGCGGCTTGTTCCGTCTTGTCTGGCGGCTTGTTCAATCCGTCACATCTCGGAGCTTTCTAACAGACTTTGTAGAAGAACAGAGCATTCGTGTAGTTATGGTGGGGAGGGGGGCAAAGAATGACTAAGTCATCCTTCCCACCTGCTTACGATGGGAGATTACTTTTAGAGATCTGGTCGTCACAACAAAAGCTTCCCTTCATGGCCTCCGTTTGAGGACGTGGGGGCGAGGTGGTGCGGAGGGTGAGGACAACTTTCCGTCAGCTGTTTACAAAACACTGCAGCCAGTCTTACAGTGACCTGACACACACAGGGCGCGCTGCCACCCTCACAAATATGTCTAGACTCTACCAAAATATCTCCTGCTCTGAGAGAAACTTTTCGTTTGCTAATAGATGTCCATCATTTGTTTCTCCTTCCCCTTAATCGTCCACAAAAAAAAAATCACTTTACATTGAGACCACCTGAAATTCAGTACATGTATTCAAGCATCTGGGGTAAAGTTTCAGGTTAAAATGAATCATTTTGTTGCTCGTCTGAATTTTGAGACCTGAGAGTTTTATTTGAAACCGCCACCCCCACTTTTCTGCAACACCAAGTACCTTTATTGCCCCTTTTTTGTTTCCTCCTCAGGCAATCCACGCCGAGTTATCCAAACTCGTCCAAAGGCAATCGGGGAGCAGCGACGCCCAGACGTGGAGAGCCAAACCAGCAGCCATGCTCGGAGACGACGTCACGCCGTTCCTGATTCCTGCCAAGAAGAAAACATCCGTAAGCCACCACCTTCTATACAACATTGTTTTTTATTCCTAAAGGGATCGACACACCAGATTCTGCCCGGTTTGTGTGTGTTTTTTTTTAGGGAATTTCCTGGAAGTTCATACTGGGAGCTCTGCTGGTGGCTCTGGGCAGCTTGGTGACGTCACTGATCCTGACCGCGAGAAACTGAAATCCACAGGAAGGAAATGTCACGGGGGACGTGTGGGAGCAGTCCGGGCTCCCCGGTTCATCGGGTTTCCACCAGGGAAAAGCAGCGCTGGGGGCTCCCCGCTTGCGGTTTTCAGAGTCGGGCAAAACGTAACAACCAACAAAGCTTTCTGCAGTTTAATAACAGCACAAGTTTCTAAAAGTTGTCTTCTCAGTTTATTTGGTTAAGATTGAATGTGTCCGAAAATGTTCTGCTATATAAAAAAACAAAAAAAATTATTCGTTTTGGAAAAAAATACATTTCGTGCACGAAAACAAAATCTCAAATAAGCTTTGATCAGTGCTCAGAAAAAAAAAATACATGTTAAAACAAAAATATTCTAAATAAAACAAGACTGTGTACAGAAAAAAGCACCTATAATAGATCTGAAAGGAAAGTGCTGATTAACACAAAATGTGTGCTAAGAAATAAAATATTTAAAGATCAGTCTCAAAAAACAGGCATCAGTGTTTATTTATTAAAAATGACTTCACTTTTATATAAAAAAAAAGTTAAAATATATATAACCGTAACGAAACGTTGTGCATTTATCTTCGTACAAACAGTTTTATGAGTATTTAAAGTTTGAACAGTGAAATATATAAACATTTAAAAATACAGAAGAATGTGTTTGGAATAAAAGCAGCATGATGTCCTTCGCCGCTTCATAAAAAACAAACAAACATGATGTTTACAGTCCGCAGCAACCGCTGAGCGTCTTCTTCGGGTTGGTTTGATGGAGTCGGACCTGAGATACAGACCGCCGCCTCAGGCTGCAGTTATTCTTTACTTCCCTGTAAAACAAACAAAAAAACAACATTTTTTTTTATAGTTGACACAGTTTTAAGAGTTCGAGAGGAAAACAAACTCGCCCCGGCCTCCTACCTTGCCAGATGAAGCACCGCCTCGATTATGTTGGTTCCGTCTTTGGCGCTGGTTTCACAGAACAAGGCCCCGTACGCCTGCGAGAGACCGATGTCGTTTACTCTGAGGCGCATATTTTGAGGCGCATCTACACACACACGGTGGAAATAAAATCTCACCTTGGCCAACTTTTCTCCATGTGCAGTGCTGACACAGCTTCCTGCTGGAAGCTGCTCCCGGAGGTCCACCTTGTTTCCAATAACACACAGGGCCATTTTCTCGTCGGTGGATTCCTTTCGGATAAACGCAGGAACGGTAAACAAACCTCGCGTTTATTTAAAAACGTCCCGTCAGCGCCGCTCCACTCACCTGGATCTCGTCCACCCACGCTCTGACGTTCAGGAAGCTGCTCTCTGAAGTCACGTCGTAGAGCAGCAGGACTCCGTGAGCTTTCCGAAAATACGACCTGGCGATGCTGCGGAACCTGAAGTCGAAAAGGAAACGCCGCTCTATTTTTAGTCCGGTGGTATTTGTCACGGAGTTGACATCAAAAGGTGTTTTACATGTTTACGCTGGTGCGATAACAATGCGTGTTCCTCCTCTTGCTTCCTTGATAAACATCCTTGGAAAAATAAGAAATAAAAAAATGGCGTACCTCTCCTGACCAGCTGTGTCCCATATCTGCAGACTCGTCGACTCGCCATCCACCAGCATCCTCTTCATCTGGAAATCAACACCTGAGAGCACAAATACGCTACGTTTATACATCTATATGCAGGAATGCACAACAGAGAAACAGGCTGCAGATTTATTTTTACAATTTTCACTCTTTAAAAACACTAAAATCCAACTATGGAACATAAATTTATGCTTTAAAGTAAACATAATGAATATAAAACACTCTGAGAACATTTACTCTGACTTCAGACAACTTTTGCATGAAAGTCAAACCTTATATGTGGACCAGATGTTTAAATTGAAGCATTTTTTGTTTCGTTTTGTTTCTCGACACCCACCCAGGGTTGTCTGAATGTCTCCCCTGAACTCATTGAGCGTCAGACGCAGCAGGAAGCTGGACTTCCCAGCTCCCGCGTCTCCCGCTAAAACCACGCGGTACATCGGGGCAGATTCCGCCGTCTTCGCAACGCCCTCCTCCTCAAGCGGCTGCAAGAGACGACAGAGAACGTCAACGGGCTTGTCAAACTATGACGACGCGATGTCGACACACACTGAAAGCCCCACGGTGACTTCCTCCAACAAAGAACAACGTCACTTTAATAAGAAAATGCTAGAATTGAAGTTTTTCAGACTTCATCAGTTTGCTAATAAACTTCATCAACCATTATATTTCTTTTTTTTAATCTATTTATAAATACTGTTTGAATCTCTTTGACACAGTTAAGGCTAAAATGTTCAAGCGGGAATCATTCCGAAAGTTAATTAGGTTTGAAAAGTTTCCATGTGACTTCATGGGAATAAACCTGAAATTTAAAATATTTAATGTTGGAGCTGAACAGGGATTTTAAATATAGTTGGGGTGGGAAAGAAACAGATTTTAGCATAATTTTGACTAAAACAACCAAATTTCATCCAAATACACCTGAGTATATATTTCCTGTTAGTCACATGAACGGCACGCTTCTCAGTGCAGCGGCGCAGAGGCCACGCCCCCTTTGTCACCCGTGCATCCCTCCATCATCTGCACAGATCACCTGCCTGTGGACTACATAAAGTGCAGGAGGCTTCAATGATATAATTAAGTAAATATATTAGATGCAACGTCTGAATAAACAGGCTTTTAAATTCCAAAATCACATTATTGTTTCTCCTCGCCACTGCTAGACGGTAGGCCCACATTTCTTTGATTATATCCCAACATTTATGCATGTTTCCATATAAAAATATCAAAAAGGGATATTTTTATTTAGGGGTTGCCCCTTTGCAACCACTGAAGTTAATTCAATTTTTGTAGCTCATCCCAAGACCCCCCCCAAATTGAAGTTCTGTAACACACAGAGGGGTCTCAATCAAAAATATTTACCAGGCAGATATGTTTTCAACAAAAAGCACAGCTACCTTTGGGGAAAAGGCAGACAGGCGTCTTCGCAGGGATGAAGCCACGGAGCTGGCTCTGCTGGGAGTCATCGACGCCGCGGCTTCAGATTTCACCTCTGAGATCTGTAACAAACAGGAAAAGTTAAACTCCTGACAGAACAGTGGGGTTCCCCCCCTCCGGCTCGACCCCGATGTTTCCTCCCCACCTCTACATCGGACGGGATGTACGAGTAGCTGTGGTGCACGGTTTCCACGGAGCTCCTGCTATCGTCGCTGTCGTAGTCGCTCTCGGCCGTGTCCATCGGCAGGGAGACGCCGCTGTCCAGGTAGCGCTCGGCCCAGGTGGCCACCCGAGAGAGCGAGGGATTCTGCTCTGATCTGCCGACCCGAGCAACACACACACACACACACAGAGGATGAGGCCGTAACACAAATCACAAGTCACACAGGTGAGTAAAAGGACCCCGTGTTACCTGCCATGGTTGAGTGTGCTCTGTCGGAGCGGTTTCATTCTTCGGGCTGGGATTTCATTTTGGGGAGACAACTGCTGAACAGATTAGAAATGTCAGGAAGGGATACTAGAGTGAACTTTGTCGCCAAGCCGGCAGGTACGAGGAAATGTGTTTTTAGCGTCGAGGAACTTACTCTCCTTTTAGCCGCAACCACTTGACTGGCTAAAGCTGAGCGCAGACCGTCGTTACTGTCATACAGCTTCTTATTCATTGCCCTAAAGATGAGGTAAAGAAATACAAGATGCACTTACCGATACTGACCTTCAAACGACTTGTTTGCATGTTTTAAACAAAATGGAAAGCATATTTAAGACAGGACAATCCACAGTAAGACCTCCTTAAACACTTGATTTGTTTTTACTCGTTACAGTAATTAATTTTCTTTTCTTTACTTATAATAATTCCACATATTGCAATCATTAAACCGTAAAAAGACTCAGATCAAGGTAAATATAAATTTACCTGTATTTTGATTTTGAGCTCATTTTATTGCCCAGCCCTTTATGTTGTCTTTATTCTTCCAAAAATATATAAACTCTTTGGTGTTTATAAAAGTTAAACCTGTTAAATAGCTCGTGGTTGCAGTAATTTGTCTTAAAGTTGTTTAATACTTACTAAAAGAGGCAGCTGCTGGATGGCTCTGTTTTTTTTTTTTTTTTTTTTAACAACAACGTGTGATAAGCTCCACAGACAAAACTATTCTGACAGCCTGAGTAATTTCAGACTTTTTACTATGATAAGGACATTTTAAAGTATTAAATTAGAATCCCTGCACAAGTGAAAGTGGAACAGAAGGACTCACTGTAGCGTCTGGATCTGACTGGAGTAGGACTGGTATTCCACGACCATCCTCTTCAACTCTTCCGTTTCTCTGTGAAGGCACACAGTGTGTTGGTGTCATTTCTTTACACAAGCTGAAAGTAGGGATTGGCTTTTTTACCTTTGGTGTTGAGCTCTCTGATCTGCCTGCATGTTCTTCAGCTTGTCCAGCTCAGAGTGCAGGACGGCGACGCTCGTCTCGGCTTTCAGCAGAGAGCCTCTCAGCTGCTCGTTCTCCTGTAAAGAGACGCACTTATGACAGTTCTGCGCGACGTACGCGCGTGACACGTTCGACTGAACGTCCTGAGCAACTTGCCTGTAAGAGGTCACTGATGTGTCTGTTCAGTTTGATCACCTCCACCTTCGACTGGTTCAACTCTGAACTCTCTTGATTCTGGATATTTAAACAGCAACAGGAACGTCTTGTTAAGACCGCTTAATTTGAAATTTCGTAAATAAAAAAAGTGAGCTCAGTTTAAAAAGGTTACAAGATGTAGGTCTTTAGTGTGACCTCTAACCTCCAACAGTGACCATTACATTCACTGAATGAGCCATGCAGTTCTAAATCAGCTTACTTTTGTTTTGGGATTACACTCATTTTAACAGGCTCTTTCATTTTTTTCAGGAATTAAATGCACTTTTTGACTTGATGTCATTGTTTAGGTAATGTATTTTTTGCTCTCTGAATAAAAGAGAAAAGATACTTCTGTTTTGTTTATATCTGGTATGACATTAAAGTATTAAATTTACAAACCATACTGCACACAGGAGAAAAATAAAACTGATGAAAACCAGGCACTGGTTAAAGCTTTAGCATTATTTTTACTGTCAATTGCTGCCACCTACTGGACAAAACCATCCATTGCATCCACAAGAGATCCTGAGGTGCTGATATATATATATATATATATATATATACATAACATCAAACCTTTGAATTGAAGTGAGCTGAACTTCCATGCAAATCATTCTCCCTCTTTAGAACGTGCACTACCATTTAATTATATATATATATATATATATATATATATATATATATATATATATATATATATATATATATATATATAATTAAATGGAATGATTTGCATGGAAGTTCAGCTCACTTCAATTCAAAGGTTTGATGTTATACACTTTTCTGTTTGAATTAAGATGGCCAAGGCTAACACATGCTGCTGATCTCTTACTCCTCCTCATTGTCATCTATGCCATTTTGCCAGTTTGACAGATAGATTCTGCGTCCAAGTCTCTAGGTGGAACAACTAGATGAAACCAAGATCTCCATTTGGTCACCCAGCGCCTGTCGCCGAGTTTGGACTTGACTTACGCATGTCTGCAGAGCCCAGCACATCGTATGTGAAAACAGCCTTACACTGTAATCCCCTAAAACCCAACTGTTGTAGAGTGACAGAGATCTTTTCTTTAAAAATAATAATAATCAGCAGGTACAAATGGAAACATAATATGAACACAGGTTTACACGGCTGTAAACGAATGGTGCATTTATCTTTTATTCAGCTGACTTGAACCATATAATTATGACCAGCTCATGCCTCACCCAAACCTTCTGTCGCTCAATATAAGGTTACATCCAACCCTTTATTCTAACAAGGATGCCACAATTGACTCTTGAACTTATTATGACTGAGGGAAGACTCCTGTTTTTGTCAAGTTCAGAGCTTTTACTTTGAAAAGTTCCCAAAGAAGGAACAGAAATAAGTATCCACACACAACAGCAGAAAAAAATTAATAAATTCTGGAGATTTGATGGAAATGAAGCTCAGAGCACAAAGCAGCATGTTTATGTGCTGTAAACTACACATCAAATGGTCAAACTTAACGTGGCTGAGTAAGTTCTCATCTGGAACCGAACAGGTCCCGAACTGGTCCTTCTTCAACCGAGCAAGGGACGAATTTGTTCACACTTCCGGGAGGATTCCGAGGCGTTCCCAGGCGGACACGCTGGAGAGCCACAGTCTCTCCAGCGTGTCCCGGCTCTTCCCTGGGGTCTCCTCCCAGTCGGACATGCCCGGAACACCCTCCCTAGGGAGGCATCCTCGCCAGATGCCTGTGATCACTTGGGAAATTCGGCTTCAGATTCACCAAGCGTTCCCTCAGAATTCGTTTTCTGTTTACTTTTATCCAGACACAAACAAAACTGTCGTTGCACGGCTAACTTCAACTGTTAGCTTTAGGTGACCATTTTCCAGCTATTGTTAAAGCAAGCAGAGAAGAAGACGCAGTCTGTTAAATGAGTATTTTCTCTGCTTAGTTGTGAAACTGTGAAGATTTTCTTTGTCCTTTGAAAGCGGTCTAACAGATAAGAAACCTGGAAACCTTTTGCGTTTCTGGTCTATGACGTTATCTCTAAAATTAAACCCCCACTGCGCACCGTTCACTGCGGGAGCAGGAGATGAACGGCATGCACGTTGCGTGCGAGGACCTGCGTACCTTTAACAGTTGGTCAACTGTGGCGTGCAGGTCTGCGACCTCCTCTCTGTGCTGCCTCTGCACGGTTGCCATGGCTCCTTCCATTTTCCTTCGCTCCTGCAAAACATTAAACCGAGGCGGTCAGAGGCGCAGGCCGAGTCCTAGCTTCAAGTGGGGCTTTCAGCAGACTTCACAGAGGCTCTTTGTGTCACCTGCACCACAAATATGTAGGTGGCTCTCGTGAGAAACTTTTCACTTTTGGCTGCAAGGAAAACACTAAATGTTCCATTAACCAACAAAACTTTATATCATATTAGATTTTCTTTTATTTTTTCCCACCCTTACAGGAGGAACGTTTAGTCTGCAGGTATGCCACTCACCTCGTTCCTGACCCGTTCCTCTGTTCTTGCTAGCTGTTGCTGAATATCGTCCTCAAACTCTGCCAGCTGACTGTCATTCATCTCCTCAGCTCTGTTTAAAAAGAAAAAAGGTCCAAAGCTTGAGATTGGCAGCCTCACAACAGATTATCCAACAAGGATTCATAAATCTTTGGTTCTTTCCCTCAAATCTACCCAAGTGTTGTGACAGAACAAGCTGCAGTTGTGACCGCTTTGCTGTAAATAGACCTCATATGGACCAATCAGAGCCGAGGGAGGGACAGCCTTAGCGTACTGGCGTTTGAAGGTGGCATTTAGTTTTAAAAAATAAATAAATAAATCCTGCACATTTATTATTCAGTACCTGAGGAGGCGGGATACGAGGCCCAAATATTTCAACAGAGATCAAAAAGACAATAGACAGACATAACAAGCTTATGAAAAGAATTAAAAGTCTGGGAGGGGGAAAGACATTTAAGTCTTCCTACTTCCTTGAGTGAGGAATGTCACCCTTCCCCTGCTGCGCACCGACTGACGCTAAACGAGAGCGAAGACGGGAGAAAAAGAAAACCAGCTCAGAGTCGCAGTCTGGCCTCGTGTAGGTGCAGCTCCAGACGGAAACTATCTGGTTGCATTTTATTAGGAAAAAAAAAAAAACCTGAACAAAAACAGAAAGCTGCCCTGGTTGTTACTGTTATCCTACATTATGTGTGTGTGTGTGTGTGATGTAGTCAGAAAAAGATGCCAACATCAGGCTCGTGCGGGGTGTCCCCTACATCAACTCTCACTCCGTTCTGCCCTTTAAACCATGAATACAGGTCTGTTTTTTTTTTTTAAAGAAAAAGATCCATCAGACCCTGCTGTGCCACCACAGTTTCAACACTCGGATAAAAACCCCATCAGAAAGAATCAGCAGGCGTGCTTCATGGAAAACAGGCAAAGTTCTTCTGACAGAAATAATAACTCCGTTTTAAAAAGGCTCTGGGCCTGGGGATTAAAACCGAATACGTCGTTTTGACGTATGTGAACACGTGCCCGAACTTTTATGAGTAAAATACTGATTTTTAGGAAAAAAAAAAAAAAAAAACGTGCAACGCAAATTCAACAGCACACGGTGACACACGAGCTCCCGTCAGCAGACGGCGGCGAGGCAGGGGTGAGATGTGCAGCGCCGCCGGACAGACTGACAGCCGAGGTCAGGTGGGTCTATGATGTTTGCCGATGACATTTGGAGCAGCAGTCGGAGTAAGGAGCAGGTGAAAGAGAGCGCCCGGAGAGAACAGGAACGAAAGTCAGTGGAATCAAGACGGAGGTACGGGAGGCGAGCGAGTTTGAGGCACCTGGGGTCAACCATCCAAAGCACACGAGAGAGGGGAAGGAGAGGGTGCAGGCGGGGCGGAGTGGATGGAGACGAGTGTCGGGGGGGATTTGTGACAGACAAATAGCTGCAAGAGTGAAGGGGAAGATGAGATCTGCTCTGATTTATGGTTTCGAGACGATGACACGAACAAAAAAAAAGAGTCGGAACTTGAGTAGGAAAGATGAAAGTGTTAGGATTCTTTCATTGGAAAAGACCAAAACAGGCAGGATTAAAAAATGAGTGAATCAGAATGTGTGGTTTGGAGGCATGAAAAGGAGGGTCAGTGGATATAATCTACAAAGGATGTTAAATACAGAGTCTGTAGGTAAGGAAGAAAAGAGGATGAATTTGATCAACACACACGCCACTGTGGCGGGTTGGCAATTTAAACAGAAAAGCTGTTATTTGTCCTCTTGACATATAGGGGGCAGTAATGTGCTCGAGTTGCTGCTGTTACGTCGAGCCCCACATTGCCTGTTCCCCCTTCAGATACGGTTCCCCCTGCGTCTCCATAAATAATGACTTATCTATTAACAGAATTGTTTAGAGGGGCAAATATTTCTCATTAAAAAAACAAAAAAACAATTCTTTTGAAAATAAAATGTGCTAATAACATCATAATACAAAGGAATAAACACAGGTAAGGAGTTGTTGGTAAATTATTTTTGTCCTGTGTTTTAGAGGGGGAACCGATTATTTCAGATGGCTGAAATATTTGGTTC
>NC_051440.1:14971570-15074352 GCF_001649575.2 Kryptolebias marmoratus | reverse complement strand
AAAAAAAAAAAAAAAAAAAAAAAAAAAAAGCACAACGAGCAATAAAACACGATAAATACGACTCGGTCGCCGTGGAGCTGAAAGGTGGCTGTTGAAGCTCATACCTTAAGTTCCGCAAAATGCTTTAAAATGTAAGTTTTCCATTGACTGACTCACACAAACACTCCTGTTTAAAATCAACCAGCCAACCAGAAGCCTCGAACAGTACCAAATCTGATCGGATCATTTTGCTGGAAGGTGACGCAGATCTTTACCCTTGCAGAGCTCCTCGGGAGGCCATGACAGCAGTTGGCTTGGACTGTTCGGCCATTTCCTCGCCTCATGTGCACATTTTTGAGTCAAAGTCAGCGACTAACTTGAATTTCTGCCCTCTCTGCTGTCGGCTGGGTCAAGCAGCACGTTTTAACTTTTGTGTTGCATCACTACTTTCAGACATCCAGGCCATAAAAAGTCAGTAAATGAAGAAACCTCACAGCTAAAAGTCATTTCTCTGTTAACGCAGCATGACATCCGTAGAAGCGGTCTATTGGATTAACATCATGATTACCTGTACATCTCTGATAACACAGAGAACCTCAAACTCAACGTCCTCGCTGGAACCCTGTTTCATATCTGTGTCTATGTTGCTCCCTCCGTTAATTATTTATTTACTTAGTTTTAGTTGGCCTTTCATTAAAATGCATTTCACTTTTAGCTGGCCTTTGGTACGCTAAGTTAGCATTTCAGTACCTTTAGTTTTTATCACGTCTGACCAACTGAGGTTTTTAAATCCTAGTTTAGTTTATGTTAGCTTTTATTATATCTTAGTTTGGTTTTCTTCAGTTTATCTTTAGTATGACTTAGTCTTATTTAGTGTAACAATTTTTAGATATGTTTAGTTTCATGATTTCATTTAGATTATTCCAGCTCATATTTTAGATATTGTTGTGTGTTTTGACTCTGTATTTTTGTGTAAAAATGTTGTAAAGCACTTTGGGTCGCCTTGTTGCTGAAAAGTGCTATATAAATAAATCTGACTTGACTTGACTTGACATAATGGACACAGACAAAAATAAAGTGCATTTTCATTAGCTTTTATCCTCATTTCTATAGAAAGTCTGACACAAATTAAAAATTTACACACTATGAGCTCAAGAGTTGCTAATATTAAAGCCATTCCACGCCTGCAGTGATATTAAAGTCTTTGGTTTTCTACAGCTGGACGATATGAAGAGTATAGAATAAATGGTCCAACGGCTTGCCATACTACAGGTAAAAAGACTCTTTTACCTTTCAGGCAGGACAAACTCCGCATCTATCCTGTCCACAAACTCTTCCCACGGGGTCTGGGACGTCCCAGCGCCGAAGGCCGCCAGGTCCAGAGTCTCGGAGACCTCCTGAAACCTGGAGGAGAACCTGCCGAAGTCGATGAAGCCGTCCCGCCGCGCGCCGAACTTCTCGAACAGGACTCCGGCGTCGGGCTCCGGGACGCCGAGCTCCCCGCAGACCACCGCGAAATCCTCGTACTCGATCCGGCCGGACCTGTTCACGTCGCAGGCGGTGAAGAGTCTCCGGAGGCTGACTCGATTCATAGTTTTTTTGGATTAAAAAAAAAAAAAGTGGGGGATAGGGGAAGGCACTAAAACTCTGAAAAGGTTAAAAACGGACCCCCAGCCCTGAGTCCTAGTCCTCGGATAAACTGACTTCAGCTGCGATTCTGCCGAAATAAAGAGTCTAATCTCCAAGGAGACCCGGATTGGTTCAGGTCCAAATGAGGGCGGGTTCAGGCCGAGACAGAGGACCACAGAGGGACACCTTCTTCTTCTTCTTCTTCTTCTTCTTCTTCTTCTTCTTCTTCTTCTTCTTCTCCTCCTCCTCCTCCCACCTGGAGGCAGTCAATTAGAATTTTACAATTATTTGTCCTAAATGTGTCACGAGCTGATACAGACAATCCAGAACAGATAAAGTGCTCACGTCTGTTTGCCTTTGGTGTGTGTGTGTGTGTGTGTGTGTGTGTGTGTGTGTGTGTGTGTGTGTGTGTGTGTGTAGCTACATCACACACACTCCGCTGTTTGCAGAGAAATGGGACTCCACCCTGCCAAGATGAAACTGCAGAAAAATCCTCCTGAAACCTCAGGAAACTTAAAGCCTTCCTTAAGGGAGTGCATGTTTCATGCCTCAGCTTTGGACAACAAAAATCCCCTCATGTTAAGAAATGACAGCTGTAGACATTTTGGTCAAACCTTGAAACCTTGAAAACTTGAAAACTGTCAGCTGAAATTTGAGTTCAGTATCTGTAAAACTGGCTGAGCTACAGACCTTCTTGTTTAGCTGTGGCGGCCATCTTGAATTGGGTTTACCCCACAAGTTAATGACTTGTATTTGAACATCCACTGATTGCTTCCTGAGAGTTACACTGAAAATCGATCCAGTGAGTCACAAGATATTTTGCTAACAGACAAACAGGTTTGACTCCGACAGATCCGACACACTGTGTGACTCTTTGAGTATGTCTTGCGAATAACTCTCAGCTACTACCACACCAAATTTTAGCTCAATATCTGTAAAATTGCCGAAATTGTCGCCATTATTCTGTTTTCTCAGGTCAGCTGGCTGTGGCGGCCATTTTTAATTGGAGTTACTCCAAAAGCTAATGAGTTGCAGATGAGCATCCATTGATTAATTCCAGTGGTTCATGAGATATTTTGCTAACAGACAAAGATCTTTCTGAATAATTGATGGCAACTTTTTAAATAAAGACCTTGTGTAATCTGTTAGGGCTCAGAATCTGCGTTGGGGATCAGTCTCAGCTACTACCACGCTAACTTTTAGCTCAGTATCTGTAAAATAGACGAAATTGCATAAATTTTTCTGTTTTCTAAGGTCATGCCTACTGGTGGCTCGTACTAACGTTACAAAAACACATTTCATGCACAAGAAAATGAACGACCGGAATAAAAAAAGTGATTTATTTCATCTTTATTTGAAAAAAAAAAGAAAAAAAAAATTAAAATAAAGTGCCTTTTAAAAAAAAAAAAAATGCAATACAAAAACAAAACCCAAAGGAAAATAGACAGTAGTGACGTATGATACAAAAATACAGTTCACAACAATTGTACATTGGCAGCGTAATTTAATTTACAAATCGACTTTACATTTAAAAAAAAGAAAAAACAAATCTGTTTACTGTAGCTGTACAACGCATGTCCACAAAAGTCTGTGCTGTCACGAGAATAAAAGGCCCGACTGCAGAGGTTGTTTCGGAGAAAGCAGAGGACGATACTTCCACGGCGGCGCTGACAGTCTCGACTCTATGACCTACATTTGTTCCAAAAGTTTGATCATTTTTGTTCTGTCTCGACACTGGTGTTTGTGTATTTTATTAATAACAGTCAAAGCACAAGTCTTTCATACCGCACCAGTGATTACACAGACGCTGTCTTTGAAATTCACTTCCAAAATCTCCATTACAGTAAAATGCTGTGTTATGAACTACAGTTTAAGAACAAAGTTTAGTCCCTGACTGAAACTGGAGCCAAACATTAAGATTTAAAGAAAAAAAAAAAAGAACACCTCTGTGTTATGTGACTCTATTCGTGTGTTTCCTGTTAATTGTTGCTCTGAACGACCGTTTTCGAACACGTTTGGCTCTAAAGCTCTCGTCTCAAAGAGGCACATCTCCTGGTTATTGTTTCAGAAGGTTTTGTTCATTTTCACTCAGGCACATTTGTGGGCAGACCCACACAACCTGCACTGTTCTAAGGCTTTTTTAAACATCATGTGCAAATCCCACAGCTGTGCGCCTGAATTTAACACCACAACACGACAGCCAGAATGAAGCATGACTGTGGTTTATTCTTTATTATTTCTGCATAAATAAACATTTTATTTATGTTTGTTTCTTTTATTCCTGGATGAGAATGGAAGTTATTGCTCTTGACGGTTGCCCTTGAACCCATTTAAGCAAGCGGTGGCTGTTCTTTACTTTTACTGATTGTGAGTTAATATTTGTATCAAAGACGAGGCTTCACATGTGTAATTTCTTTCTTTTTTTTAAAAAAAAGATAATGTGCTTTTTCAGTATTTATAATAGCTCCCCCTTTAAGAGCAGTGACAGATATTGAAAATGTTTAAGCATGACTATGAACAATATTTGGCCACGTAATAATAAAAGTATTTATAATGTTTAATCAAGATGTAATAAACCAACAATTTCTTTCATACTGCCCTCTGTTTTAAAACGCTTTTAAACAATAAAATAGGCTAAAATCTGTTGCATACTCGTAGTTTGTTTAATGAGTGAGTGGGTGTTTTGTCATTATTTTTTCATATTTTTTTTGCAGGGCCTCTGATTCTGAAGTAATCCGCACCTCCTTGTGCTTACCCACTTATCCAGGTGAGGTTCTTCCTCCTCGTCTTCACCTCACTTCACATTATTTGCTTTGCATAGGCCGCCTGTCGCGAGACAAACAGTGTGATACTAACCGGAATGAGCTTTTCTTTCCACCCCTCCATCGCATTCAGTGACACGAAACCCAAGAAAACTTAGTTAAAAATTCAATGTAAGAACTCATCAAAACAATATTTACATACAGTACAAATTCAAATACTTATAGGGTATATCTGTGTCTTTGTATATATATATATATATATATTCTTTTGTTGTATAACTGAGCTTGTGGGAGTTTTTACTGATATGATTTATTAATGTTTTCTAGAAATTCAAACGTTTGAATTTCTTATAAAATCCTTTTTTTTTTTGATATTGTGTTTTAGTTGTACAGGAAAGCACACGCTATCTAAAAAAAAACAAAAAAAAAAAACATCTTTCCTAGCTGTCTATTACTTGTGTTCAAGTGATATTTCTGATCTTTTCAAAGTTGGGTTCGATTTTAAGGTTGTGAGTTAGTTAATATCTTACCTGTTGTAGGTAGCTCTTTGGACAACCTCAGTTTGGAGAGTTTAATTCTGACGAGCTAACGGCTAGTCTGAGCTGGACCAAGACCAATTGCTGCCATCTTAAAACTACTATCAAACGTTTTCAAGCAGACACTATTTTATACACCTTTATATTACTGTTTGTTGTGCATTGCATGATTATTTTGACAAAAAAAAAAATCTTGGATGTTCCTGCTGGAAGTGCTATGCACATGTAAATAAGCCCAAATTCTACATAAATGACAGTGAAATGAAAATTTGGCAGCAATTTAAAGGTTTTTAAATAGAATTATGAAAAATACAATTAAAATTTTGAGCTTAAAGTTGACTTAAGAAATAAACTCCATGGCTGCGTTCAAAATGTTCACTCCCTACATCCTGGTCACTATATAGTTAAATATATGGGGGACAATGCAGTGTTTTTTTTTGTTTCAACCACTATTTGATAGCAGTGTGCTTCATAATTGTGCGCCGAGTACTCGCTGTCAGATGTCACATAAATGAACGCCAAGATACGTTGGAATACACGCCTGGATATGAGGTGATGAACAACAATATTCTGCTGGTTTTTGCTGAGAAATTATTATTAATATTATCATCTGTCTCCATGAAAATGATGTAAGGTCGATGAATGCATATTTGTTACACTTTTTGTTGCATTTTTTTATTTACACGATCAAAAACTGCAGCTGTTACTGCAGCATAACCTTCAATATATTCACTAAAGGTTTGAATTTATATTAACTACAAAATATTTCTGTACAGAACAACTGTTGTTAGAGTAAAAACGAGCCCCACGTCATATATATATCTATATTCTAACAGTTAAAATAATTCATCGCAACGTTAATAGCGTTACGTAGTCATTTAGATTACATCATGTTTCATACTTAAAATTAAGCGTTACAAATATAGTTTTACATTTTTCTAATAATTTCTCTGCAGCTCAGACAAAAGGAGGAGGAGAGACAAGCCACTAGATAATTAAGGCATTTTCAATGAGTCTGAAATTCACGATAATGAGCTGCAGGCGTTAGCATTAACCTTAGTTAGCCTGTGTCGGCTCAGGCCGCAATGCATTATGGTCTATTTCTACTGATGACAAGGTTTTAGGGCACTATATATTAGATAAAAAAACGGAATAGATACAATTTTTAACAGTGGTACAAAATGGCTGTTTTATGGCACTTTACAGTGAATGAGTGGACATTTTGAGCACAGCCTTTTTCTCCAAACTGAGGGTGTTTAAAGAGCTATCGGCAGCAGGTAAGATATTAATTGCTCATAACCTTTCCACAGAACCCCCACTTTACAAGATCTTAACTGTCGCTTTATTCTGATGCAAGTGGTTGAAAGTACAGTACATAGTGCATAGCCTCAGTGAAGAGTGGACTCTCACCAGATGGCAGAATGAAGATAGATCATCACCAGTCGTGGTGGCAACAAGTTTACGTAATACTCTGCCTTTCAAGGCGTTACCAGAAGAATATGTGGACGGAAAGAGTGGAAATGCCCTGAAATCCAATCACGGAATCACGCTTGTGATGCCACGTCTGTGCTTGTTACATTCCCGTGAGCCGTGTGTGAAAGCGCCAGAAGTTTGAAGGCAAACCGGAAGTTCTTCAGTGTGCTTTAAATGCACTTGATAAAAAAAAAAAAGGTGGGGTGTGTGTGAGGAAAGTCAAATGAAATGCATGTTGATCCACAGGGACAGAACCAAAGAAGACAAAGTGCAAAATCTCTGTCATGAAATGTTTCTCAATGAGAGCGCTGCTTTTGCCTCTTTATAATGCTTTGTCTTTTCCAACAAGTGCACTCTTGTTTTTTTTTAATGAGTTTATCTGTGTAATATGAAACCAGCCTTAGACTATGGAGTCTTTAATCTCGGAGCCTAGTCTGACTCTTGGCCGCGGACACGTGGGAGAAATCTCTACGTGGCTCTCCTTTAAGTTCAGAGGCCTTTTCTCAGACTCTGAGAAGCTCTTGCTGTTGTCTGGCGAGGAGCACTCGTGCGGCGGAGTGCTGCAGATGTAGTTGTCATTAAGGGTCTGGTACCCTTTGTGGTCTGACACCGAGGTCGTAACTGTGCTGCCGTTGAGCGGCAGGTTCTCGGCAGGTTTGCCGCCCACCATTCTGGGCTTTTTCTGCTGCATGTTTGGGCACTCTCCCTCCTTGAGCATCGACTTCATGTGGTCGCGGTTCCTGTAGACCACAAACAGCGAGAAGACCACGATGGAAAACCCCAGGAGGGTGCACACCACGATCAGCTCGTTCCAGTAGGTCTTGGTGTTGATCTGCGGCGAGAGGTTGTCCCCCGGCAGGATGATGACCTCCTCCTGGGAGAGACTGCGGGACTGGCCTTTCCGGGTGGTGCTCTCCTGCTTGGCCTCGGCCCTCACGCAGTAGTTGGCCAGAAGCTGTCGAAAGCCTTCCTCCACCGACCAGCACTCGTAGGTAACCTGCCGGCCGGCCTGAGCGACCACCACCAGCCCCCCCTCCGGGCTGGGGTAATGAAAGTGACCTGCACTTTCACTGAACTGCCACCTTCTCTCAGCCAGATTAGAGCGCAGCTTGCAGGGCAGGACTTTGAAAGTGTTGGCTGGGATAATGACCACCTGGCACGAGGACGCCCCTGTGGGGAAGAGAGGCAGATCGAGTCAGTCGCTGCATGAAATCAGCGGCGCCACCTTGTTTGGCGCTGAATACAGAATAATAATCAGAGTTCACGTACGTGTCTGTGAAGGTCTAATGACTCGTGGGCTTGGCAGGGTCTTGTTGCAAATAGCTGAAGTGTCTGCTTCATCGACATCCTGCTGCAGAGCCCTGAAACATATATGCTTTATCATTAAAGGGAGAGTTCAACTCTTTTGAACTGGGGCTCTGTAGGAAGGTTATAAACAAATAATCTATTACCTGCTTTAGATGTCTCTTTGAATGAGCTCAGTTTGGAGAATTAAGAGTTTTATTCTGAACAAATTAACAAGCTAATTTGAAACCAAAGTGGGTTGCTACTGTTTTAGGACATCTCTAATGTCTAAAATTTCATAACAGTTCATACAAACACTCATTCATAATTTTTTACACTGCTGTCGGTTATGTATTACATGGTTGTTTGTGCAGAAATATTGTATTTTTTTCTGCAGAAAGTGACCTAGGATGCATTAAAAGTGCTTCAGCTAGCTGCAGCTGCTATTTGAGCTTCTACTGCATACACTCATAGAAATTCATGTCAATTAAATGCCATACATGGTGGAGTAGTGGGTGAGCACTGTTGCTTTGCTGAAAAAAAAAGGTCCTGAGTTTGACCCCTGGCTCGGGCCTTACTGTGTCGAGTTTGTTCACTCATGTTGTCTTCATGCGTGTCTGGGTTGTCCCCGTGTTCTCCGTCTTCCAGCCCAGAAGCACCTTTGGCTAACTGAAGATTTTAAATTGGCCCTGTGTGTATGCATGAATGTGTAGCTCCTCGGTCCAGTCAGAACTAATCTATATTTTTCCAAACTGAGGTCGTTCAAAGAGCTATCTACAACAGGTAAGATATTAATTGTTTATAAGCTTTTAACACAGCCCCACTTCAAAACATCTGAAATATAACTTTCAGGCAGATTAGAAAACACAATTTCTAGTCATCTAATATTTGCATTTCTTAAAAGGTTTTAACTAAAATGTTAGGAAGGATTTGGGGCTCATACTTCTTAGCTGGAGCAGTTCTGATGTCCACACACTGCTTCCCGTTCCAGGCGCAGTACGGATCCCTGGAGAGGATGCACTCCCCGCAGCTCTGATAGTTACTGCAGTTAGCTACTGGGACCTCCACCAGCTCAGAAAGAGAGGAAACATAAAGCTGACCCTGTGGATGGGAGATAACGACAGGAGGTTTAACTGTAAAAATTGGTTACTGAGGGATTTTTAAAAAAATTTATATATTAATTTCTGCCTGACTCATGTCTAGATATTCTGCGCTGATTTTTCTTTCATCCAATTAAAAAAAAAAAAGAAAAAGAAATTCCCGAGGAAACATTTGCCAGGATTTAGGGCGAGTCGTGAATCCAGCTGTTAAAAAGCACAGCTGTTTGCAGATCTCTGTGTGTGTCATTAACTCATTAAACACAGGATTTACTCATCAGGCTGGAGCTTGAACTCTAAACTAACAATTAATGTATTTTCAAACTTTTCAGTTCAAATCATGAGAAAAGTCCTCGTTCGTCTCTGAGCCACTCACGTTACCTTCTCAGTGTCCAGCTCAATGTGCTGCACATGCTGGGAGTCACGGAAGAGCACCATTTCCTCAATTATGTGCATCTTGTTTTTGACATTAATGGCCTTGTGGAGTCTCCCATCATCTACAGAAAGCACAGTTTAAGTTGAAGTCAGTGCAGGCTCTTGTGTTTGTCAAATAAAAGATTATTAATAGTTTGATCGGTAGGGTTGTGTCTTACCTGTGCCAATGAAAAGCACATTGTAAACCTTTTTAGTCGTCTGGACTCGGTGGACGGTGATCTGCGTGTAGCGCACGTTGCGTTTCAGAAGGAGAGGCTGGCTGCGGATCACACTGTCCATCAGGAAGTGGTCTTTGACAAAATTCAGGACTTTGTCTGGCATGTGCAGCGAGGAGGAGATGCTCTGCTCTCTGGCAGCGTTTGTGATACACTGTGGAAGCGACACAACAGCCGTTAAAGCCAAAATAAGTGAAACACCAGCTGAAAGTATAAAAGCCTAGCTGGATAGCTTCAAACTAAAATTAGTATAAGAAGACAAACAGAACAAACTGCTGAAGCAGAATGTTTTTCAAGGAACTGAAGAGATCTCAGTGTGTTTCTATGGAAAAAAATATATGTAAATAAAGTTAAATGTTTTGAATGAGCTGAACAATGTAATATATGAATAGTTGAAATAACACAAGCAATAACAAACACCACAAGTATGGAGAAGTACTTAAACTGCAAACAATGTACAGAAAAATAAACAACAGGGAAACAATGGTGTGAATGCTGCTCACACGACAAGAGGTTGATGAAAAAATCAATCATGTTTTTAGTTTAGCTGGAGATAGCTCCCTATGAACTGGAAAAGAGAAGCTGGTAAAGAAAATGGATGAATGTGGCATTAAGAACATGTCTGATGAGCAGACCGGAGCGTCTGAAACGTGTCTGTGTGGTGAGGTTTCGCCAGCAGAGGGCAGCGGATGAGAACTCACATCTCCGGGTCGAGGTTCTGGGACCGGATGGTTGTAGGTGTACCACTGCTGGGTCTCTCTGTTGACCTCCCGGTATCGTCCATTGAAGGCCTTTTCCACCTGGTCCATTGTGAAGGCGCACACTGCAGAGCTCCCTGATGCACCTTTGTACCTTAAAGGACAAACAAACACATCATTCAAAATCATTGGAAACTGTTGCAGAAAATCATAATGTTACCCTGACACTGAAAACCTATATACCAGGGGTGGACAATCCTGGTCCTCGAGGGCCACTATCCTGCATGTTTTACTTCGGTCCCTGATCCATCACACCTGATTTAAAGGTTAAATTACCTCTTCATGTCCTACAGAAGCCTGTTAATTAAACACTGATTCAAATCAGGTGTGTTGGAGCAGAGAAACAAGTAAAACATGCAGGATAGTGGCCCTCGAGGACCACTATCCGGCATCTTTTACTTGTTTCCCTCCACAACTGATTCACTTTTGGTGCCAAGCCAATTCAAAATGGCTGCCACAGCTATAATTCAATCAGTTTTGCAGATATTGAGCTGAAGTCTGACGGGGTAGTAGCTGAGTCACAACACACTCTCAGTCTTATCGTCAAAGTTGGACAAAAACGATTCTAATGCCGTCATTTTTGAAAATGAGAGAATTTTAGTTTAAAAGTCTGTCTTGAAAGGTGGAAAGTGATATGCATTTTTAGGCTTTTATTTTAAGTTTGGCCCCCAAAAAACTGATTAACTAAGATTAAGATGATTTTAAAAAATACCCCTGGGATTTTATGCAACAAATTCATTTATTTAATGGTATGAACAATAATCCTTTTTATTTTCTATGAATTTGTGTGTGACACATTATTTTTAGCAAATTCCCAAAGTTACTGTAGGCAACTCATTTTATCTTTTTTGAGGCCATCACCTTCAAAAGCACATTTATTATATATTCCATATTGGTACAACATAACTTGAATGTGTCATTATATCTATTTGATGCTTTTAGTAAAATAGGAAACCTTAGTTCTCACCACTGAGACGTGAAGACTCCATAAAACACCGTGTTCTTCCAGTCCTCTGGGCTTGGCGTGAGCACAAACATGTCTTGGATTATGTTGAAGGGAAAACCGTCATCGGGCAGAGAGCACAAGAGCTGAGCCTTCAGGAAAGTGGTCCACTTCTTCTGCAGCACCCTCTCGCCTCCAACGTCACCCTGCAACATAGAAGGTTCGGAGTCATTAAAACAAAAAGCCAGCAGAGGGTGCAGTGTGACCAATATTTACTGCAAGACCCATATGCAATTTAATTAACATGTTTGATGTCATGGCATCTGACAGGCTTGATGCACATCAGGAAGGATAATCTGCATGAAACACCATGACATACTCTAAATGTTCTTTATCTGTTTCAGGATAACAACAAAGATGCCCAAAGGTGAATTAGTTTAATCTCAAAACATGGTAAATTAACCTCTTATAGTAAAGCTGTAATGAGATGAAATCAACGGAGCCTGTCAGACAGATTTACCCTGAGGCAGAACACTTCTAGGTCATGAAAACAATAAACTAACATCAACCGGTATAGATAAAACATGCTCGGGGGCCCAGAAGAGGGCAAGCGCTTTTTAATGAAAAAGGGGAAAAAAAAAAAAAAAAAAAAATCATTGCCCCAAAGAGTTTCTCTTTCACTGACACAAATGCTGTGATCCAGCGCCTGTGGCACGAGCCTTTAAAGAGCTCCGAGGGCCACGACGGGACCTCCCTGACGTGAGAACTAATTTAGCTTACACAGATTGAACGATGGGATATCGGCTCAAATTGGGAGGACATCTGTAAGTCTCAGAGTGAAAGTGATTGTGTGAGATGTATTTAAGGCAGATTATATATTCCACAGAAGAAGAGCTCAAACTGAGTGACCACACAGATCCAACGCGATGAAAAAGGCAGCAGTTTAAAGATGTGCTGATTCTGGGATTCTTTGAAGGAATGCATATCACCCGCCAGAGTTTTGAACTAAAATTATTTGAATAAAAATTTTTTTGTGTTTCCTAAGATCGATCAGCTGTGGTGGCCATCTTGAATTGGGTCGACTACGAATGTTATAGAGTTGTAGATGTGCAGGTGAGGAGTACCTCCAGGGCGTTTCGTTAAAAGCCGTCCAGTGGCTCATGAGATCTTTTGCCAAACACGCACACATACAGACATGGGCAAAAACATTATCGCCTGCCATTTTGCCTTCACTTGGTAATAAAACTACTGAAGAAGCGAAGCCTCAGCTTGGCCTCCTTCAGTGTAGCATCGTCGCAACGGTGCTTGGGAAATGACACGTGACCAAAACTGAGCCTCTGAAGCAATTACTTCTTGTAGTAACCCAGGCAGATAATGAGGAACATACAGATTCTCTTGTCCTTCTGGCTAAGCCTAGTTTTATAATTTAATGCCACTCTGAGCTTAAACTGACTACTGAATAATTGAAGTAAAAAGCAGGCCGTTCATTAATCGCTTGTAAAAGGAGGCCTTGTTCTAAAGGCTGCTCAAAAAGCCACGGACGTGGCTGACAGTAATGGCTGCTTTTTGGGAACAGTCTTCAGATGAGAGCATGTTCTGATTTGCCTGTTTCAGGCAGTAAAAGAAGAAAAAAAAAAAGAAACATTGTTTATCCTTCGATAGTTGGCCTCACTGATGCAGAGCTAAAGTACAGAACACCTTAATATAAGCAACAAAAAGTACTCAAACTGGATCATTTAACTCCAGCCTCCAATGAGTCAGTATTTACATGATTCATTTGAACTGGCATCAGCAAATAGGATCAGTTACTGAGTATTTGCCCTTTTTGCCCGATATTGTTTTAGTTTACTTTCTCTTTGAGGTACGTTGCTAATTTCCTCATGGGTAATTATGCCAAGGTACTCCATACGGAGCATTTTAATTTAACCATATGTGAGAAAACCAGCCTCCAACGAGCTACATGACTCAGTATTTACATGAGTCTGTTAAGTGGACTGTTTTGTGCGGAAACCTGAGCGGGTAATTAAATGAAGACAATTTCACCATCTGATGGCGAAACAACCCCCTGATTCACAGCTGGATTTTGTCTTACAACACTTCAGTCTGTTGTGTTGTATTTGTCATTCTGCTTGGGAAGTCTTAAGTGTGATAGTTGTTTTTTTTATCCAATTTGATCTTTATAATTGTTTTGTTATCATGATAATATTAAAAAAGAACAAAAAAAAAAAATGAAAGCGATGAGGAGAGATAGCGATAGAGCAGTTCAGGTCAAACCTTTATGCTTGATCTCTTGCAATATCTTGCAAGATCTGTTCGAGCTCAAAGTCTGTGTTGAACATGACTCTCAGCTACTACCATGTGAAACTTTAGCTCAATATCTGTAGGTCTGACTGAGTTGCAGCCATTTTTGTGGTTGCTAAGGTTGATTAGCTGTGGCAGCAATCCTAAATTAGACAAACATCCTGTGAGGTCAGCTTTCTTCAGTAAGTAAAAAAACCAAATACTGCTGCAATCCAAGCAGTGCTGGTTGGTTTCTGACTCCAGATCTGGAGTCAAATATTTGTTAAGAACTAAGACAGAGGATTTGGAAACAAAGACTCCAACAAAAAGGACAGATGTTAGTAAAATGTTTTTTTTATTTTTACCCCATTGCCTAGAAGGAGGGTAATCTTCAGGCAGTGTGTTTAAGCTGAAAGCAGCTTTCAGAATCTGACATATGTGCATCTATAGAAGCATAAACACATATGAAAGAGAAAAATAAACAAACAAACAACCCCCTGCCCAATCCTGGTTTGTTAGACTCTTGTAGTGGCTTTAGCGGGGAGACGCGCTTCAGGGTAGAAAAGCGTCTTTAGACGGACTGTCTGGCATCACTCACCTTACACACGCGAGCGATGCGTGACACAACGGTGTTGTCAAAGAAATCAAACTCCTTTCCTGCTTCACTGAAGAAGAAGTAAATCTTATCATCGTCGCCCATGGGGTTGCCCTTGGGCAGGCTCTCCTGTATGTAAGCAGAGCCAACAAAGGCTGGGTCTGAAAGGAAAGTAACAATACTATCAAGCCGGGATCCGGGAACCGACATCCCTGCTGCTGAAAGGAATCCTCTCACAACACGGATCACAGGTAAACACTCTGATCGTGTTATACTGTAGGCCTGACAAACAACATTTCTAGACCGATACACGGAGGCTGACATTAATCCAGCCTAAGATGTGGTGTTAAATCATTTATGGAAAGGCTCGTGCAAGAAAGAGCTTTGTTTTTCAGTCCAAGCCCTGTACCTTGGAGCCAGTTGAGTGAGTTTTCTGTTTTTAGAGCAGTTCCCTGGCTCAGACTCTTGTAAATGATGGGTTCGTTCCCTTGGAAATTACTGACAGTGCCGGCATACAGCTCTCCATCTGCAACAAAGAGAAAAAGGCAAGCATTGTCACAAAATGTATCTTAAACGGCAATAAAATGTCAAGGTTATGTTGCAAATTGTACAACCCCCTGGTGTCAAATTCAAAGTTACCTTTTTTTTTCTTAAAAATGGTATAATTTCTTAGTTTAAACATTTGATATGTTCATTACGCTCCATTGTGAATAAAATGGATTTATGAGATTTGCAAATCACTGCAATTTTACATGACATCTCGACTTTTTTAGAATTGGGGTTGTACAGTATATGCATTCATCATCTTCACCTATTTGCTGCACTGCTCCTCATCTTTAACAGCAAACCTTCAGACCTACCAGCCATGATGGCAGTCGACTTGTACTCGGGGTTGAAGGGGCAGCGGCTGCGTCCATCCTCTGTCACGATCTCACCAGCATCGTTTTTGTCAAAGGAGAACTCTGAGGTGCTCTGAAGGAAACACGCAAGCACACACTGTCAGGCTGTGGTTAAGAACGAAAGATGGTCTGTCTTTGGTTAAAGTTGTAGCACGGGTCATGCATTTATCTTGTTATGCGTTGTTCTAAAAGGCTTTAAAAGATTTCAAGAAATGGACTGCAAACCAGATTGATTTTGATGTAATCTGATTAAATGCATTAAATATTTTGATTCTTTCCCTGTGAGCACCGGAGATGATAAAATAATGCACTGATATTGTATTTGGGTGAGACAGACTGCTAAGTGAGTTGAGAGGCAGGAAGTGGCATGCATCAGGTTTTATATGCTCTTCCTCTGGAATCAAATAAAAGAAATCCCATAAAAAGTCCGTCATTGGCGTAATCGGCTTTTGGGAATGGATCTATTAGCTTTAGACCATCTCAGAACAAGCCATGCACAAGTTCTGGTCACTGTCACAGAAGTGATCGTCTTTGTTACTGCGGGGGACTTACTATGTAGGCACAGATTGGGCTGAAGGCATACGTTCCACACACGTACAGGTGGGTGCTGTTCATGCGGAGTAAAATCTTGATGTAGTTGAAACAATCCCTCTGTATCAGAAACACAAAATGAGAATTTTATTAAATTACTTCCACCCACTTGCAAATATTAACAGAAAACAATCGAAATCACTATTCTGTAGTTGTTTGCATCCTATGTAAGGACAAAGCAGAAAAAAAAATAAAGGCATCAGTTGTAAAAGAGCACAGATGACCTGTAGCTCTTCCAAGTGTTAGTTCAGATCTCTTGAAGTGGTGTTCTGTTAAAAAAAGTTATGAATATTTATTAGCTTACCTGCACCTCAAGCTAACAGCTAGTCTGAGCAGGGCCAAGACCAAAGTGGATGGCTGCCATTTTAAATATTTCTGCCAAAAATAACTATGTAATACAAAGCTGAGGATGATGTAAATGTTAATAGAGTAGGATTTTCCTAAAGTCTGTATCTCATAAGGCTGCAACTGTTGGTGATTAGTTGGAAACACAAAAATGTGAAAAAATATGCAAATTGTCACTTGGAGTTACACAGAATCGGTGCTTAGGACACGTTTGCATATGTACATAACTGCAAATAAAGTCAACTTTCGCGTGACATCCCTGTGAATGGCATGAAAAATATTTTTGTTGCAATTTCATCACAATGTGTCCAAATCATGTCTCCTTCTGGTTGCTTTTTATTGTCTTTTTTGTCTCCAATTGAGCATAACTTGGTTTTATAAGTTGTCAAACCATTCCAGAAGTTGTCTCAAGTTTCTCACATCTTCAGACACTTGGAAACGTTTGCAGTTTGTCACCAACAGTTGCAGCCCGGTGAGATGTAGCCTAAACCGTTGTGAAACTTTTGAGATTGGAGTCGTTTTAAGATGGCAGCAATCCACTTTGGTCTCGGCCCCATTTGGAGAAGCACGTCAATCTGCTCAGAAATTGACTTTATTTCTCCAAACTGAGGCTGTCCTTTTAAGCTGTCTACAACAGGCAAGATATTAACTGCACATATTCTTTCTACAGAACCCCACTTTTAAGCAATCTTTTTTTTTTTTTAAATCTGTATTGAACATTCGACTCAAACAAAAGCTCCTGCTGCTGAAGTGCTTCAGAGTCAAAGGTACTTGATTGAGATTGAGGAGCATGACAAAAAAAACCCAAAGAGCATAATAGAGGGAAAGAGGGCTAGAAAGGAATTGAAAAATCCATTGTTTTAAAATGGAAGACAGGAAATGTCCTGTTTTCCAAATGGTCAACTAAAAGAGAAAAAAAAGTAACCCTGAACTCTTGATGTGAGTTCAGCTACTGTCCATGCACTCCAAACCAGCAGGTGACTCGCCTGAAGATCTTTGCCTTTGAAGCTGCACTCGTTTCTCTTCGTCTCTGGAGTTTTCCATGTGAGCTGCAGAAGAAAAAAAAAAAAACATACACCCTGTAAGACTCATGCAGTTATACCCTGAATAATATTATACTCACGCTAGACTTCACGGATTGCTTCAGATTTATCATCTAACTAACGATCCACATCAAGAATCCAAATAACTGCAAGAATATTTATACATTTTGCATCACAGTGCTGTTTAAAGGTGCTGGCTCTTACACTTCTCTGTAGTTTGGCTGCGCTGATATCAGAGAGGTTGAGAGCAAAGAGGATCTCCCGGGCGCCCACATACAGCATGTTGTCTTCGCTGCTGAGGAGGAGGGAGGTGAAGTTGAAGACCCCGCTAACTGAGAAACTTCTGGTTGTCCTCTCCTTTGCATCTGAACGGGGGGGGCAAAAAAGACATTGAACGTAAAATATTAATCAATCTGTCCCAGTTGGTTAGTGAACATTGTTCAGTTCATTACATGCACTGTTGCAGATTAAATTAATAAAAGCGCTTGAATATGCAACGACAGGGATTTTGAAGATGGTTTTATGTCTTTGTAGAATAAAAAGCCCAAAAAGTCGATACTGACAAGCCACAGTTCGGGTTTTTTATGACACTAGCATTGAAGTAAACTCTATAATCACTGAGTAAGCATATAAAAAAGAAACACTTTAACCTATCAGAATGCTACAGAAACTAAAATCCTTCATACAATGTCTATAAAGATTTACAGCAACCCAGGATTTGGTCCTCAGTATTTAAACCACCAAAGAAGTTTCCCACATAAATTTAATGTCCTTTTTTTTAAAAAAAATCTGTTTTGTCTTTATGTTTGTTCAACTCCTCCTCAGAGGAAGATCAACTCAGAGTCAAATCTGAGAGTAAACAGCTTTGAACGAGAGGCAAAGGTTAAATCATCGTCCCTCCTAATCACTGCTGCTGCTCCGCAGGACCACGTATATCTGAGATTTGCAGCAGTCTGGAGGCCATCACCGCGGGCCCAGCTTGAACAGTTTTCTCTAATTGCATGCCAGCAAAAACAGAGCATGGAGTTGATGGAAACCTGACGTGACTGAAGCTGCGACGCAGGACCTCTGACCCTGAAACGTGACGACTTAGAGAAAAATAACAGATCAAAAAGCTGTTTATCCAACTTTGGATTTTTTTTATAATATTAGTCTCTAGTTGGACTAATAGCAGTATGTGAAAAGGAAAATCTTTTAACTAATGCTTTAGGGACTGAATATTTACTGGAAAGATGAGGGGCTGATGAGCATTGCCTTTTCTTGTAAATAAACAACACAATAATAAAGTGGTGCAAATTCAGCACACACACACACACACACAGGATCACAAACAAATACAAAGTGTGGGAGTTCTGCTGGACACAAGTTAAAGTGATAACACCACAGACTGAGGGGCACAACACTGTTACATTTATTCTTGAAATTTCTACTTCATTACTACCAGAGATGTAGTTACAACATTACAACAAGGTTGTCCTGCAAAATTATCCATTAAAAGGTTGTAATTTATTTATGAGGCAATAAACACTTATTAAAGCATTAATACATAGTTACAGTGCATGAGAAAAAATGGACAATACTGACTTCTTTTTCTTTTTATTCCTCAAACTCATGAATGTCCTGTTTATAATGCATTAATAATTCCTTAATAAAGGTTCACTTATTGCCCACCTCCACCTCAAATTGTAAAACTTGCAAAAATGTGTCGTGGTGCACAAAATGAGCTAAAATCCAGTTCTTTTCAGCTGACCTGATGGAGCATCTGAGCTTATCGGAAGTTCAGAGGAGAGAAGCTGGTTTAAAAAACCCACGTCCCGGTGGTAACGATTAGACCCACGGCACCTTCCTGCATCAAACTAATCAAGCCCAGGTAGAGTTGTAAATTTTCTGCTGATAATAAGCTGCAGTCAGCGTGACCTAATATAACCTCGTCTCGGTGCCGCAGCAGGTTAAGAGACTTCCTCTCCCTCGGGAAAACAACATGTTAATGGCAGTCCTTCGCCACAGCAACAGCAAATTGTACTGTAGTTAAATCTGTCTGTAAAACCACGAGAGGCTCTGCTCTTCATGCTGCACGCAAACCCGCCGGGACCACCGTCTCTGCTGTTCACTGTCACTGCAGGATAAATGGACCGCTGCTCAATGTTGGTATTGTACCCCCCCCCCCCTCCCCTTTTTTTTTGCCTCCTTTACCCACAACCTTTGGCAAGTTTAACAGTGTGTGATTTATGGAGAGAAACACACAAAGGCCAGCGACTGAACCCAAACAAAAGCTTTGATCAATTTTCAGAGGATATCTACAAAATTATTCTCTGGAGTCCAACCACTAATTTCAAACGTATGAACCATGGACAGATAAAACAATAGAACCAGGATTTGAGCATCATTAAAGAGATCCAGGTGTGTTCACCAACTGAGCAGAGCTTAACTTTAATTATTTCAGGTAAAACCGTTGTTCAAAGTGCACTAAAACATCATTGCAATCAAGATCTCCGCAGGAAAACTGACATCGAGGTTTTAATTTAGTAAAATGCATTCATTGTTTGAAATCCAAATTAAGCTCCAATAATATGAATACATGCAAAAGTGCAGTCGCTTTGATAGATTAAAAAAATCCCAGTTTTTTGTACATTAACATTATTTGTGGCTTGCGTTCTGAAGTCTCATGTGATTCGAGCCAAAATTCAGGATCATGATGTTCTGCACTTGCAACACATCTTGTGGGAGTCAAGAGGACTAAAGTTTTAGAATGACTCACTGTGCAAGCTGCTTCTGTCACAACACAAGACAAAAAGTCTTTCCTGGTTGAACCTGTCCTCTCCGCTGCCCGCATGGATCACATCTACGAAAACAAACCCCCCCTTCCACAAATATTTGTCCGCGTTCATTTTTAGCGGTGCTTTTCACGACAGAAATGCTGTTGCGTGCAGCAGGAAGAGGGAAACGGAGGAAACGTTTAGCGTAACAGCTTTTATTTGTGGCAGAGGAGGAAGAGGACTTTAAACCGAAGATGAACAGCAGTCTCGTGTTACAGCAGTTTGTCTCTTTTGTCAATCTTGTTTTGCTTTTTCCACAAGAAAAAGCTTTACAAGCACTGTATGTTCCACATAGGATACAGTTCTTTTTTAAAGTGCTCTTACATCAAAATGTGTCTGATCAGAAATCTGCATGCTATTAAAAAAAAGCAGGTGAGCGTATCACAGTTCAGGAAATAAATTATGACTTGAGAAGATCTGTTATAAAATATAATACTTTAGTTTGCAGACAAAGTTTTTATGGTGATTTCAATTTAAATTATCACTCATGTTTTCTCCTTTTGTATTAGATGCAGAAACTGTCTTTTTTATTCTTTCATTTGTTCAACAAGGTCACTTAGAAAACCAAAAAGGCAACAACTTTAGCAGCTGTCGGCACATCAGTGTGACTCTGTTACACTGAACTCTCCACAAATCAGTCGGCAGTGTGTTGGTACAGGTTCTCAGTCATCCAGAATGTGGCAAACCTTAAAAAAACCCACTGGACATTGTTTTTTCAAAGAGTTTTCCTCTTCATTCGAGTAGCTTTCTCAGTTCAAACTGAGAGTGTGGCGTTCCAAGCTTTCACTGCTGATCACCACAGTTTAAAAGCTTAAAACTGCAAAAGCTCCTCGGATGAGAAGAGAAACATCTTCAAAAAACAAGGAAGGAAGTCCAGTTGCCTTATAAAACAACCTCTTACCTGAAATTAGTTTCTACTGCTGAAAAAGTCTGAATGAAAACTGAAGTCAGCAAACACCCACAAAAAGAAAACTGCCCAGTTACTAACCTTTGCTGATGTGTACGGCATTTCACTTTTATTTTCTAATCCTCATAAAAAGTCCGGAAGAAGACATCATCTGCGAGCAGAAGGACGACCTTCGGTCCGTCTGCGACTGAATCAGCTCCACAAAGCGTGAGCCGGTGGACAGAGCTGGAGGCTTTACAGCTCATCATGTCACTGATAAGAGACCTCTGATCCTGGAGTTTGAAGGGGGCAGCTTTGTGTGGTTACAGCACTTCAAACCGTGACCCTTTTTTTTTTTTTTAACCACAGCGTGAACTGCACACATTTTGGCTCAACCTCTGGCAGCTGTAAGCAATATCCCATCACAGCCATTGTTATGTAATTAAAAGTAATTTCTGCAAATGACTCTGCTAAATGGCCTGCAAACTCACTCAGACTGACTTGCTAATCTATTTAGAGAAGAAATTAATTATGCTGAGCTTAAAGGAATCCAACGTTATTACTGATGAGTCAAAAAGTGTGGAACATCCCCCCGTGGAAGGGAAATGTAGATTAATTTTGTCTTTTACTGACATAGATGAAAGTACTTCCCTTTAAAGGGACAAAACTATAAAACAAAGCTTCTTTAATCATCTCCTACAGCTGTAAGGACATTGCAAGCTACACTATATTAGTAAAATGGCTATTAACCTCTCCTAATGACTATTTTAGCTTCTTGTAAGTAGTAAACGTGCTCTTAGATTATACAGTATTTGTACAAAATAGCTAAAAATATATTGCCACTGTTACAAATACTAAAACTGTTCTGTCACAGGTCCCTCACCAGAAGGTGACCCTCCTTTGTCTACAATTGCAAGCGAAGAAATTTATTATAGATCATCTTTAAAGGATGCCAGATGTCCCGTTTCCAGTCTTCTGACCATAAACATGACCTACATTCTCATCTCTGAAGGAGAATGATGAATGCTCGCAAGTAGCCGTCCTCCAAAAGCAAGACTCGTGCTTTTAAACAAGGTCAAATAGGCCGAAATGAACACACGGACTTACATTTTTATTACAAGAAATACTTGCAGAGACACAAACTTAACCTTAAATGCAGCAGTGGTGCAACAAATCGTGCCTACAGACCCAGACAGAGAACATGTGATTCGAGCCTTCTGCTGGTAATGAACCAGGGAGCACCGAGACAGGAAGCCGCAGTGTCAGTGGGGGTCGAACCGTGGCACTTGTTGCATTGTCTGGCAAGATCAAAATAGAGCCCACACTTAAGCTCTAACTACATTATCCCAAGTCAGTTTAAACTAGCTATTAAGGAGCTGCAGCTGAATGGGTAATTGTGTGGGAGAGCGGAGCAGGAGGGCTGAAGGACAGAGACCGAAGCATCTGGAGAGCATTTATTCAACAGGCCGGGAGGGTCAGTCCACCAGGAGATTTACAAGCAAGCTGCAAGCCTGCAGTTTGAGTTGGTAAACTGCAAGCAAGAGATTTGTGCTCATTCTGATTGTGACTTCAGGACGGCTGGAGATTCCAGTTGTGATCACTGCGAATATTTCAAACAGCAGGGATAAGTATTAATGAGCTACAGTCGTGCAGTTTTATAGTGGGACAGCGTAGAACACCAGGAAGCTCGTTAATCTGTAAACATTTTACAACTCTTTCCTCCTGTAATTTGTTTTAAAAAAAGAAAAAAGAGCTGTGTATTTCAACTCAAGATGGTTGTTTTCTCATGAGAGATGCTGACGAAGCAGTTTTCATTCATTTAGGGAACTACAACTGCTGAATGAACTAAAGGCCTATTACTCACCAACCTTCATGCCAGAGTATGTGTTGGAGTTGATGCTCAGCTGCTATCATACCAAATTTTTGTTCATTATCTGTAAAACTGCCTTCTGGGGATGAATAACATCAATACGATGTGAGCAGTCACACCTTGCAATTACAGCTTTATTATGTAAAATAAATACACGGACAGAAATGTGAGCATGAGTAAAATAGGTGCATCATCCAAAAAGAAAATAGCTAAAGAAAAAGGAAAAGTTCCTTTTTTTATTTTTTCCCCACTCTTTAACCAGACTATTTGAGGTGTTTCAAACTTCCCCCTTCAGGCAGTCAGGATTTACAATGTTTTATGGTCGTGTCATGAAGTAAAAGCAGAAACATTTGGGCTATTAAAAAGGTATTTCAGGCAGTTCAGGAACAGAGCCTCCTCAGAGAGACAATAATTCAATCTGGAGTAAACTTTGCAGACACTTAAAGGGGAAAAAAAAAAAAACGTATGTAGCTTAGTAAAACTGAAATAAACCCGAACATATTAAATCAACTGCTTAGTAAAAGAAGGAAAGCAAGAAATCTTAACATTAAAGTCAAGTCATTTCTGTCATTTTTGCTTAATACCACTTATTTAGAATCAAATCATCACTTTGAGACAGATTCAGGCCACTGGTTTTGCCAAGTAACTTGGTGAATTGTAGCATAACTTTAAAAAAACAGCATTTTCACAACATTCACTGTTTTGTTTCTTACTCAGTTAATCTAAATTTGGGCTTCAGGAAAACTGAAGAGCTCCTTCTTTAGACACATCCTTAAAAAGCTGTTGTATCGCTTGACACCCCTGTTGTTCCGAGTTACTTCAGGGCAGCAGATTCAACCTGTGTGGACATGACAGCTTCTAAATAATTAAGAACGTCTTTCTCCTCGTGTGGTTGAAGAGATCAACAGGGAAACAAAGAAAAATGATGGGGAACATAACCAGCTTATAGGTGCGCCTTTAAAAAGTGTTCCAACACGTAAAACCATTCAGCGTGGTCCGCGTTAAAGCCTCGAACAAAAGCCGAGATAAAGGCAGACGCGGGCTTTACTCAACGAACCCATGATCCGTACTGATAGGCGCATAATGAGACGCGGACAAGTGTTCACACCGTAACACATACAAGTCCCCATTCATTATTCATGGCAGATTACCCTCTTCATTAAGGCAGAGGCAGGGACCAGAGGAGGGGAAAGTTAATCTACGAGAACGTCGCCGGATGAAGATCAGCCAGTCGGGAGCTTTGACCTGCATGTGCTGCGAAAAGTTTAAACCTGTCAGAGTAACCGGCATTCAGATGGTGCCTGAAACCGCAGCAAGGCAAGACGGCTTCTGCTGCACGAAATCCATGTCCCCGAGGGCCCGTAGTTCTGCATTTTGTTTTGATACTGTACACACAGTGTGACAAAGTTTTTCTGCGAGAGGCTGGAAAATGTCAGCGTAGCAGAAGTGATGTGACCGCAGCAGGGAAACGTCAACCACCAGGCCCTGCTGACCCCCCCCCCATCAGCTGGTTTACAATCCTAAACCACCAAACACTAATGTCACCAGACCTTTTAGACATTCTTCATATTTTGGGACAACTACAGTTCAGATCTTTTGAAGTGTTGTTCTGTGAAAAGGTTATGAACAATAAATATCTTACCTGTTGTAGTTAAATGTTTGAACAAATAATCGTTAGTCCAAGCCAAGACCAAAGCAGATTGTCTTAAAACAACTTAGCTCTCGAAGATTACTAAGTGTTTCACGCTAACGTTATTTTATAAACCTTTATATAGCATTTATTTTCACGTTGCATGGTTATTCTGGCAGAAATGTTACAATAGTCCAGCTGGAAAAGCCTCAGGCTGCGACAGAAGTGCTACGATTAGCTGCTGCTACTATTTACGTTTGCAGATATAATTCCATGTAAATAATCACAGTAACCGTGATGTAAAGGCTCAGACAGCAGCAAATGCATGAAACCTTTTTAGGCTGGAGCTGTTCTAGACCAGGGGTGTCAAACTAAGTTACACGGAGGGCCAAAGTTGAAAATTTAGTCTTAGCCGAAAGCCAGTTTCTGTCACTTAATATTAAAAACAGAAATTTACCATGGTTTTCAGAGGTAACATGTGAAATTATTTATATAGAAACATAAATTACATTTTCCTAGACGTGTTTTTTGTCTATTTAAAACAAACGTGAGTCATTAGTTTAAAACATTAGCATAATTAGCATTCAGTTTTTATGCCTTGCTTTTCATTTAATATTTTAATTAAACATTTGATCACGATCCACCACGTCATTTCAAAGAATTCCTCAATTAAAACTGAGCATACAGCTGCTGACATATTTGAAAAATAAAGAGAATACAGAAAAAAGACTCTCGGCTGCCCGGATGCACATGAGCGGGGGTCAGGGATCGGTCAGTTCATGATCAGTCTCATTTAGATGTTCCTTGTTGCTCCGTTCACGTCAAAATCAAAGGTTACTGAAAAATTTAAACTTAATATTCTTGGCTTCCTAGTGGGCTAACTGCAGCATTAAGCACGGTCTGGTTCTTTTAAGTAAAAAAAGAACCAATAAAGACCTGATCTGTCACAACATGGCAGGCTAGTTTTAATATATTTAAAATATTATCTCACGGGCTGGATAAAAATGTAAGAAGGACCGTGTCTGGCCCTTTGGCCTTGAGTTTGTCACATATGTCCTAAACGGTTTCATCCCACTTTGGGTTTGGAGTCACTCAGACTAACCATTAGTAAAATGGAGCGCCCTGGTAAAAAAAAAAAAAATCAGCATTTTTTAAAAAACTGATGTAGTTCAAAGAGCAATCAGCAACAGGTAAAATATTAGGCTTCAGTTAATAACTTTTCAACAGAATCCCACTTCAAATCCCACTGTTGCTTAATAATGTAATACCAAGACTTGAGAGAAGCTAACAAACCAACAACTTGCTAAATTTTAATGGGTGAGTTTAACCACATCAAGTATTAAAGCTTTATTATCTCCTGCAAAACATCAGGGGTTAGAGTCAGAGCGACACAAATACCTGAACAAAGCAGGTTAAACATCTGTTTTTCTTCATTAATCTTACAAAAAAATGACAGAAGATAGAAAAGCAACATACCATGGTTTGCATGCATGCTTTAGTTTATATAACAAAGCCTAATGGCATGTGATTCATACCTGTTTTTTTGGCTGTGTTAAAAGCTGGCTGCATGTCCTAAAAGCAAACCTTTTACACCAGAACGGAGAAGTGTGTAAAGTGTCTTTTCAGTGAGTGATTGATGGCGTGTGTTGTTGGGAAACGCTCATGCAGGGCCCCGCTAAGGGCTCCGCTGAAGCTGGGAGGTGATTATACGTTCTGGGGAAAAAAAAAAAAAAGTCCAACATCCGAGAAGGCGCAAGCCCAAACAGGCCGCAGGGCTCACCCATGACACAATACAGCCTCGAACTGAAACAAAGAATTCCCAAGAATAATAAAAAAAAAGAGAGATCTGTCAACACAATCCTTCCTGACATGACTCTAATGATGCCTTGCCGCGAGTCAGTTGAATCGCTGAAAGCCTCGGCTGATTCCATAATCTCTCATTGTGCTTCATTTCCATGGAGATGCTAAATCACAACAGACGCTCACATCCAACTTGTCTTATCAAGTGCGCTGGTGGATCACTAGAATAATTAAATCAGCAATGATAAAATTACTACCTGCTACCGATGACCTGTGAGGGGAACATAAATCACGCTGCGAAGATGCTACAATAAATTTTGTTTTTATACAACGAGAACGTTTGGTATGTTTCTGAGCTCAGAAATATTTTGCAAGCAGACGCATGAAGAAGGCACATTGTATAAGAGCAATAACTCTCGGAGTGCCTGTGAGAGTTTGTCCAACTGCCTGACAGCACAACGAGTCTGTGCATTTTGTAATTATTATGTCTGACCTGGACGATCTGAACAGAGCCACTCTGATGCAACCGTGGATTCATGTACAAAAACTCAACCCATCTGAATCATTCCAGCGCTAACAGAAAGCACACATGAAACTGGTTGGTTTTCTGCAACGAGTGAAGAGAAATAGAGGAACAAAGCTGCTGCTCCTAACCCTTGAAAAGTTCAGAGGTGCATTAAGTTTTACCTCTGGCAATATTTAAAGCAACAAGAAAAGACTGTTTTTTTTTTAACTTTTGACTGACAGCTGGCCATGCGCTGCAGTTCATGCAAAAGGATCTAATAAAACCACAGCTGGAGCCTCGGGCGCCTTCAAAGCTCAACTCAGGCTAGAAATGAGAAACGGTGGCGTGATGCATCTGCACTCTTCCTCCTTTGTGATTTTGGGATATTTGCATGTGACATTAGAGATGCTCAATTAATTTTTTTTTTTAAATCCTGCATAGCGGAAGAAAAGTTCATAAGGAAGCGACTTACTGTAGGAGAAGGTGAGTCGCGGAGTGACATCTTTTTCTGTGACAGCTGTATGGAAGTAAGCAACAAGAAGGACGGCGTAGGCTGGGAGACAGAGCCAAGCCATACTCTTCATCCACATGCCTCCACCTGACAGCTCGCTCTATTTGGCTTTCAGGTTTTTGTGGAAATTCATGAAGAGTGTTTTTTGTTGTTGTTGTTGGTGTTTTCCCTCCTTTTAGGCCGCGTTTATTTTCCTTGAAGGTTCACGCCAGTCTCGCAGTTCCAGGCACCTTGAATGAAAGGCCAGAAGTCAGGGCGCTCCTTCGATGCAACGATTGTGGTGAGAAATGACAATCTGGGGGCCTCAGAGGAAAACAGAAAGCCTCCTCCGGTCAGCCTCCATATGTACACGACACACACCACAGGGTCTCAGCAGATATCTGTGAGGAGAAAACAACATTATATTATATTAGTGTGTTTCATAAGCAAGATGCATAGCTCATTTCAGCACTGAATACTGAATGCTATCAGCTGATCGTACAGTAAAAATCTCATTAAGCAACAGTTCACATGGGAAGATTTCATTCATTGTTATGGAAAACTAATTAGAAATATTCCAGCATTTTAAAGTAGTCAAAGAGGGCAAGATATTTAGAAACCAAACTAAAGAAAGCATGTTTTTTTGTTGCTTTCTTCCTAAAATATATCTAAAAACTTGTTGATTTCCTGGTCAGGCTTTGATTTAAAAAAAAAAAAGTTTAATTTGCAGTACATACATATAATCACATGAGTTATTTATTTACTGCTTTACTTTCCGAGAGTGAGTAGATTTTAAAACATCCAGATGAGAAGCAAACACATACAGTAAACACAGCCGTTACATTATCGCCCGCCTTTCATTGCAGCAGTTGCTAAATAACAGGTCCCAAAACCCCAAAGCCCTTATTTCTATAGCTGGGCTGCACACACATGCTCGGTTCTTGGAAATCTTTGCCTTCCCTCCACTTTTTTTGTCAATACATTTTATTTTACTATCCAAAAATAAAGCGCAAGTGTTTGTTTTGCACAATTCTGCACAAGTCCTGCACAGAAAGACATAATGTTCACCCAAGTGCGGCCGCTCGCGCTGTGAGATAATCCAAAATTCGAAAATGCTTCAAGTTATAGCTCATAGCACAAGCAGTAATAAAAAAAATGTACAGAAATAAAAATATTTTAAACCAGTGAACACTGGTAAAGCATTCAAACAGGCCTGCTGTCATCACAGGCCAAGATCAAATACCTCAGTATCAACACCCCTACAGCCAGAAGATGTCTATTATACCAGTAATGGAGTTATGGGACAATTCATTAATGTTAGTTACCTAAACTTACTGAGGCGTAAAAGGAAACTCATTAGGACATCCCAAATTCTCCATTACCCTCGCCACAAGGAGCTCCTCGAAAGCAACCCACAGGAGATTCGGTTTCACGTGAGGTATTTCAATCAATAGCAGAGCGTAGTGAGAGAAGCTATTCCTGGTTTCCATCAGGGGAATTTTGACTCTTAGTCAATAAGCAGTTGGACACTTGTTACAAACAGAGACTTCTCCAAATCTGAAGGAGAAAAATGACGTTTGGAAGGCGGGATGGCTGTGATGATAGCTGTTTCTGCAGCAGGGCGACACACGAGACTGGAAGGGTAGAAATTATTAAGCAGACATGAGGGTCTGTTAGGACAATCTAAGAAAGAAAACTGAAGAAATAAAACTTAGTGTGGTAAGGAAAAAAAAAATGACACAGCTCAGATTTACAATAAAAATAAAAAGTAATCGAAAGTGTCTGGACACTGAAGAATGAACTCTTTATTGGTACTGCTGATAAAAGCAGCCTTTAAATCTCCAGCCATCATACGGTTTTGTTTAAATGCTGTTAGCTGAAGTTTTTCAGCAGGGTGAAACATGTAACCAACGAGCAGGGCGACCACAAGTGCATCATTACCCTCCTTTGTGTGGAAGGATTCATCATGAAGCACCACTGGAACGCCAAGCCATGGACACATCATTAAGTCTTGGTTTGAGGGACCCGCATGAATCTGACTGAGGTGTGCCGAGAAAGTCGGAGAGCACGAGAACAAGGGCGCCTCAGACAGCAGAGAAATCTATATGCAGCTCTGCACTTTGCTGCTCCTGCATCGTGCAGAAGCTGAATCATCCCTTTCAGTCTCCAACACAGACATGATAGTGTGCTCTCCGATCTCCCCGTCTGTGATCTCCTCCTCAGTCTGTCGAGAACTTCTCTCCGTAACACTTTCGCCTTCATCAACTCCAAATAATGACCATTTTATCTAATTATTGTATTGTTTGGGAAAAACATAAATGCCTATTAACAAATAAACGACTTGCATTCTCTGAAGGAATGCATATTTCCCATCACCTTTCAGAGTTTTAGACTAAGATCATCTTATGGAGTTATAGCTGTTTTGGTCAAATGTTAGAAATGATGGTTCAAGCAATACTATGAGATCTCATACACTCTGTTAGCACTCAGTATGTGTTGGTAATGAATCTCAGCTATTGCTCTATCATTAAAATTGACTAAATTATAGCTATTTTTGTGTTTGCTAAGATCACTGAGCTGTGGTGGCCATCTTAAATCATGTTTACTCCAAAAATTAATCAGTTGTAGATGTATATCCTATGATTACTTTCTTAGAGTTTCATTAAAATCTGACATATAGATTATTGGATATTTTGCTAACAGATAAACAGAGTTGACCCCAACAATTGATGCCAAAGTTTTAAGGACATATCTGACACAATGTGTTGTGATCTGAGTATGTGATGTGAATGAGTCTCAGCTACTACCACACCAATTTGTACATCAATATCTGTAAAAGTAACTAAATTATAGCAATTTTTGTGTTTGCTAAGATCACTGAGCTGTGGTGGCCATCTTGAATCATGTTGACTCTAAAATTCAATCAATTGTAAATATGTATCCTATGATTACTTTCATAGAGTTTCATTAAAATTCATTGACTGTTTCATGAGATTTTTTGCTAACAGACTGACACACAGACAAATACATGATTGCCTTCCTCTGCCTGTTGACAGCTGGTGACAAGGATAAATTTATATATTTGTTCGCCGTGAAAACTATTTTTACATTGCTAAATCCTTAATGCACTGGTGGGTTGTAGCGTTCCACTCGTGCAACACATCAGTTTCGACTCACTGGACCATCAAATCACGGTAAAATAAAGAAACAAAAAGCAAAACAAAAATAAAATCTGACACTCCATAATTAGATGGGGAGTGCAGGATGTCGTTAAACCAAAGAGGAAGAAGTTCTTCTGGGAACTGGATAGGACTTTGTCACAACGGAAGGACTGATTTATCACCACATATAGCTGAAAAGACAGCACAACGAGTTCTGAATGAGCTCGCTTTGTGGAGATATATTGGAATAAATGTAGCAAAAAGGACTTCCTATGTCTGAAAAAAACATCTGAACATTATCTTCCCAGTGCAACAAAATTTCACAGTTACAGTGGAGCGTTTTAAATAAGAGGAAATAACCTTTATATTTGACTAAACAGAGTTTCCCATCAACCATGCCAGTTATTTCCTGTAACAAAGCTGCTGGTATAAAAGACTATATAAATATATCTCCGACTGAGTCAACTGGCCCATGAAAGCCCCACTTCTAAGACTGAGAGTTTTATAAATAGCAGCTTTGCAGAAACAGGTGGTCCAACAGCGAGCTGTTCCAGAGTTGTCGCGCGGGTCAAGGCTTCGCGTAAATATGACCTCCCCCACATGCCCCGTCTCCTCCAGAAGCCACCACATGGCCCACCTGTGTCCTGCCCCGAGGTTGCATGTTTCCACAAGTGCCCTTCAACCCCAGCGTGGTCGGCCCCTCCCCCTCCCTCCAGGCCCTGAACGACTCCACGTCACCGAGGGACAATCAGAAATGTGATGGACAGAAATGTCGACTCTGTGATTTTAAGAAGCTGATCCAATTAAGACGGATTACCCATCTGCTCTGGCGTCCCGTTTGTGTCGCTAATTGTTTTCGACTGGATATGTGCTCACAAGTATTAAGGTTTAGGATATTTCTCCTGCTTTATTGCTACACCTTAAGACCAGCGGCTTGAGTTAAATGTACACGTACAAACCACAAGTACGCTTGTCGCACAGATCTGCATCTACAAAGAAAAATCTCACTCTTCAAACTGTTTATGTGTGTTTTCTGGGAGACTGAAACCTTATATGGTAAAATGCAAACAGAGAAAACCCAACGAAGCAAATCTCTTTACGAAGCCTTTTCTTCTGCTCTGTTGTTTTAGTCAAACATTGTAAATAAAACTGCGTTTACACATCACTGCTCTGCCAGAATATTTGATTCTAAACATTCAGAGCTGATTACTAATTATAGTGCTATCAGCAAATTAGTTATTTTTGTTATTAACTAAGAGACTTTAAGAAAAAGGCTATAACTCAGCCAGTTATTCACATATTAAGCTAAAATTCGGTGTGGTAGTAGCTGAGCGCCATTCTAAACACTTACGAACTGAAACAAAGAAGAGCTTTGGGGCTTTAAATCTGGTTAAATAAAGGAAATTAAAACATCTTTGCTTATAAACTTGACATTACTTGTTGGAAATAACCCTGTTTGTGTGTTCGTAGAATATCTCATGAACCACAGGTTGGATTTAAATCAAAAGTTCATAAAGTAATCAATGGATGTACGTCTAGAGTTCACAACAGCCACCACGGCTAACAGACCTTAGCCTACACAAAAATGGTTACATTTCAGTGATTTTTACAGATACTGAGCTAAACTTTGGCGTGGTAGTAGCTGGGAGAATTTCACAACATATACTCCAGGTGCTAACAGATCGTGCAAGATCACACAAGATATTGCACAAAATGTTTTCAAGCTGTCATTTCTTAAGGAAACATAATCATAGTCTGAAACTTAGGCATGAAAGGCAGCAGTGCATGTTCATTCCTTCAAGGAATGTTAGGTGTTTATGATTTCAGAATTGAGACAGACAGATAAATTACCTTTTTTCTCGTTTCAACCTCAATGACAAACGTTTCAGCTTCAAAGTCGACAAAAAGATGTTTCTTTACTACTTCTGCTCTCGCTGTTGTCTAATGTTACTGTCATTTGTGCAGCTGTTCTCTGCAATGAGATCAGAAACCCGGCTCGGGTCCATGCATAAAAATTCTTTAATAATTCAGAATATTAAAAAAAAAGAGGCATGCAGCCACTTTTTTAAAAGAAAAAAAAAGATCTTAATGAATATGTATCAGCACTTTTTCTTTAGCATCCACAGTTGTAAATATCTCAATTAAAGCTGGATTGAAGAACAAAAACTTGCAAATAAGTTCATGTGCAAACTTAGCACTCAGTTTATAAATAATGGTTGCAACAAATGTCTTTTCTAGTAAATTATTATTATTATTTTTTTTAAAAGTCTGCATTTCTGATTAGATGTCAAAAATACTCTCTTCTTCCTGGTTGACCCATTTTACACCCAGTCCCCAGACCCAGTTAAGAATAATTAAGGGCTCATTCATCTCCGAGTGAACCATACAGCTGTAATTATGACTATATGCTTTTTTTTTTTCCCCAAAGACTTTTAATTGACTAATTAAAATCTTAATAAACTATTGAACAAAGATAAGGGACATTTTGAACCGTAGGTTTCAGGGGAGTTCAAGTCATCACCAAGCTTGCGTTTGTGACAGCGGGTCAAAAAGTGCTCAAACATCAAATATGAAGCTAAAAGAGAACCTGAGACTGTACTGACAGATTAGTGTAATATATGGCTGTGAAAGTGGGGTGAGCACATTTCATCAGTTCTCCATACAAGTGCCTAAATCAGCCCCTGTCTCAGAAGTTAAAAAATATGAAATGATATTCCATTTCATTCAATTTCTCCTCTGCACCAATTTCCATAACAGATGTGCAGCGTGCAGACGACTATAGCTGATGAAGTGTCAAGCAGTGGAGCTACTGGGTCTGTTGCAAGGTCTGCTATCGCAATTAATGCCAAGCTGCATGAAAAAGAAGGGAGAGAAAAAAAGAGCAGCGAGAGCTCCGCGGCGGAAAGAAAAGTCTGTCAAAAACTCGAAGGGGCAAGGACGAAAGGCAAATCAAAGCACAAAAGAGCAGTTTGCTGCTTATCATCTCCTCGTCAAAAGTCTGTATTAAAATCTTTATGAAGACAGAATTGACCTGAGAGTGACTAATCTCACCAAATGATGCAGTGAGATCTTTTGAAATATCTGAGAACCGTTTAGCCTCTCTTGGCTCTGTACTTAATGTTCTACGCGCCACAGCCAAATCTCCCATCAACACACATCTGACAGAGCTTAACCTGGCTTTAAATTACGAACATGTTGTCACCAATAAACCCTCCGGACCTGAGGGAATGAGCAGAAGTTGGCAGAAATGTGTCCTTTTTCTTTATCTAGCCTTTTCAACTTAAAAAAAGGAGAGTGTAAGCTGATCCACTTTTAGGAAGGAGCCTGCCCTGTTGATCTTGGTGGAGTGGCCTATTTCTTCACTACAGTCTTTTCTGCTATAGTCACACCCTTTGCTGGGAAAGTTAACGTTTGTACCTTAACTTTTTCACAACGCACATTTAATGCTCACATTTGTCTTCTAACAATCAGTGTATAGAAACATTGTGTTCTTCTTATTATTCTGTTAGCAGTTTGCTGGAGCTGAGTTTCAAACACTACCACACCAGATTTTAGTCCAATATCTGTAAAAGAGACTGATCTAGAGCCACTTTTATGTTAGACAAGGCTGACTAGCTGGGGCGGCCATCTTGACTGAGGTCGACTCCAAAGGTTAATGAGTTGTAGATGCTCATCCAGTGATTACTTTCTGAGAGTTTCAATTAAATCCTCTCAGTGGTTCACAAGATAATTAGCTTACCGACAGACACAAACACATGGACATTTACATGATTGCCTGCCTTCTATAGTGGGAGATGATAATTAGCATATTTCTATTTTTTGTCTGACATCCTTCTTTGTTTTAGAGTTTTTGAGCACATTACATATTTACGAGGACAACTCTCCGGATCCGTTTTCAAACCATCTTGGATTTCATGTAGACCAGAAAAAAAAAAAAACTCTTAAGGAGGGATTCTTCAGAATTTTATCTGTGTCACATGATATCCTAACAGTTGGTGAAAAGGCACGAGCGGCTTTAATAGATGTGCAGGGGTGAGGCGAAGTGCTCTGCAAGCTGTCTGTGCTTTACTTAACTACCTTAAAGTGATAGTTCAGACGTTTTGAAGTGGGTTTCTGCAGATAGGTTATGAACAATTAATACCCTAACTGTTATAGGTCACTCTTTGAATGACCTCAGCTTGGAGAGTATAATTGAGACCAGATTCACTGGCTAGTCTGAGCAGCGTCAAGACCAAAGGGGATTACTGCCATCTTAAAAAAACTCTAATCTAAAACTTTTCACTGCCTTTAATGAAACCTTTACACCGGGATCAATTTTGTTGTTACTTACATAGAATTCTGTGGGTGTTTACAAACATACATATTAGCAACAGCAGTTAGCTGTAGCCTTCAATTAGAGCCTGAGAATAACTTCGTAATGCAAAAATGTGCCAAGTGTAGTAGTTTAAAGAACTCAAAGTGCCAACACAGAGATGGACCAATGAAGAAACAAGCTTTTGATAAAGAAAAATGGCTGCCAAGGCGGCAACAACAACTGAAAAACATACCAAACCAATGACAAACATGAAGTAACATGTAAAAATCAGATGACGTATATGAGAGACAGAGAGATAAACAGTGAGGGGTGATTACTGAAGGGAAACAGCTGAGTCTCGTTAGCAGAGGTGGGGCAGGTGTGACTGACACTGAGGAGAGCTGAGAAAAACCTCTAAATAACACAAGGAAAAAGTGTGGCGAAATTATAAATTTAGCTGGTATCAATCCATTTGGTTCTGCTCGGAGTCTGACCAGCCATTGGCCTGTCAGCCTGGCTGTAAATAAACTTAATTTCACAAAACTGAGGTCGTTCAAACCGCTATCTACCACAGGTAGGATGTTTACTGTTCATAGCCTTTTTTACTGAACCCTACTTTAAACTAGCTAATCTATTGCTTTGAGGTGAGATTATATTACACCTCAACTTTGTCTTTTTTGTGAGAAAATGCATCAAATGCTGCTGATTCTGATTTGACCTGAAAACAAATGCAGGTAAAACCAGAGTCTGTCCTCTTTGTGTTCATATTGCCTCATTTAAAAGAAGATGGCTAAATACTAAATACTTTATGAAATCTATGTGAAGTCATCATTAGTAACTGTCTGCATACTGGATCGACAGTCCAGTTCAATGCAACAAGTTCATAACTCTCATTACTTTATAAAATACACAGTTTTTAAGCTACACAGGCCGTGTGTTTTTATGAAGGTCTTTGGCTGCTGCCATATACAGGTGAAGAGCTGTTCCAGTCCTGGCTGCTGTAAGTAGGTCAGGCCTGTTGAAACATTCAGTCCCATTTGAAATGTCTCTACTTGTTTGGAAATATATATATATATATATATATATATATATATATATATATATATATATATATATATATATATATATATATATATAAACAATCTCTCTGCATTTGCAGAACAACGATATTGACTACGATGATAAAAGTGGGATAACCTGCATCAACTCAAGGTGTTTGCTCTTATTTACTTCTACAGTTAATAATCCTTAAAAATCTTGTAAGACACAATAAAAGTACAATAAGGATGTAGTTTGATATAGAATAATAATATGCTGCAGCGGCATTACTCTACATATCAAACTCTGCAGTAAACTCAACCCTGATGCCTTTTCTAAATAGGTTAGGGGGCGTATGGTTTCTCTGTATTACCTTCCTGAAACAATCTGACACCAACACAAGAGAAATATTTCATTTGTTTTTCAAAACTCGTTTCCTCTTTTCTTTAACGTCATAATTTTCCCTCCTGAAACCCTCTAAAAATGGTATCAGTGTGTTCCAAGAACGAGCTTGTTGAATAAAGTTTACTTTTCCCCCTTGTTTTTAAATGACTATCGCGTCATTCTTCTCCACGGCAGCCAACTTTTACCTCAAACTTCCAGTGCAGTCATGATGATGATGATGATGCGAGCTGCACATCCTATTAATTTTAAAGATTGGACGATGTGAAGATGTTGCGCGGCTAAATTATTCAGCAGATAAAACTAGTCATGTAAGGAAAAGCCAAGTCAAAGCAACCTTCTAACCCTTCTATGGTTCTAATCAGCAAGAAAAAAGAAATGCCGCGCTAGATGACATTTTTTTGCCCATGTTAATTCATGGACCATTCAATCAGCAGAGGGGCATTGACACATTTACACTCTCTGAAATCGATTAGGCTGGTGTGGCGTCCATGAAAAGCTGTAAACAAAGCGGCGTGGCTGTCCTCTCTTGATGTCCGCAGAAAGAAGCTGCATGCATTCCAGTAGCTTAGAGGCTTAAACAGAAGCTCAGGCTATAGGCCACTGGGCAAAGAGCTGCACGCATCCATCACTGCGCGAGGCCGATAAAGGGCTCAGAACGACCGCTTTTCCTCACGCACCAGTGACGGGAGTTCAGCAAGACTCTAGAGTTTCACGTTTGCGAAGCGCACCGTAACCCTCAACCTATTAGGTGACATGCTGTTGGAGGTTTTTACAAGCCTTAAGCATCTTCTTCGTGTAACTCTAAACTGGAAGATGTTCTCTTTAAAACGTAATCCCCTATCCTTACAAATCACCAAAAGACTCAGCTCTATTGTTCTTTAAAGCACAAATAATCATCCAGTTTGTTCTTTAAGCAAAACAATTAACTTTAAACTAAAATACAAATAAATAAAAAAATCTTTTTTGGCACATAATTAAATGGAAAACTAAAAGTGTATAACAAAGCTTCCATCTTCCTTTTTTTTTTCCTTTTTACGTTAGAAGCAAAGATTAATGTTATCCTGGGGAACTGGCTGTTCCTTCAGGGATGTGTAATCAGGTTCATGTTCAGTCGTCAATCATCTCCCGCGCAGCCTCTCTACACTGACACCCGTCAGAACTGTTTACAACCCTTTTCTCACAGTTTTTATTTACGATGCCCCGAGTTCAGCCATACGCTGAATGAGCTTTACCAGATAACAGAGTAAAGCAAGAGGTTTTTTTTTTTTTCTTTTGCATTTAAATTTAGGCGTTACCAAGTCTTAAAAACTCTTTAATCAGACTCCTGTAACGTCATGCTATATGGAGAGAAATGCTTTAGGAGCTGCAGAGGCATGCATTGACAAAAACACCCTTAAGGAAATTGGAAATTAAGTTAAAAACTTAACATTTCCTTAATTTAAGCTCATAAGATTAGAATATACATGGTGAATAAAGGTTTTAGAACAACTAAATACAAAATAGACTGAGAGGAAGTTATAGACGCTTTGGTCAAACTTTATAAATGACATCATGCAGAATCTCATTTAATATTTTGAGATCTTGGTTGATGTGTTAATGTATTCAGGATGACTCACAGCTGCGAACATACCAAACTTTAGAGAGCCATTTTTGAGTTTACTAGGGTTTATTTGCAGCCATCTTGAACTGGGTTGACTCCGACTGGTTGTAGACGTACATCCATTGATCCCTTTCTGCAAGTCTCATTAAGCTCTTACCGCTGATTCATGACATGTTTTGCTATAGCAACAGACAAACGAGCGCACGAGCGCACGAGCGCACAGACACGAGCAAAACATTGCTCAACTTTTGCTAAAAATCGTAATTGCTGTGCTTAAACTGGTTCATTTCATACTCGTCTTTAACACGTCCTAAAAGTTGACATCAGCCTCAAATCAAGTTTTTCCAATTTTGACCTTTTTGGTTAGCATATTGACCACATTAGAATATCTTTGCAGGGGTTAGTCTGTCCCTATTGTGTGCCGTCTGAAAGTGGGGCAGCTGCCCCCCACATGAAGTGACCTCACTCAGCGAAGATCAATAACAGGCAGCGCATTCCTCCCTCCTCGCCCCCAGCCGTCACCCCAGCCTTGGTATCCCCGCCATCCAAGCCATTTGGTGAATTCTTTAGAATTGTGACATTTGGGGTAAATTCCAATTATTACCATCCAGCGCCCCAGACGACCAAACCTGACCTGTGGGGGCAGCTCATCTGGTAAACCGTAAGGGGGAGATGAGCTCTAGTCTCCCATGAGTTTGAGCCTACACAGCTCGGTATTGGTCTAAATGTGGTTGTTTGTACTCCATAACTTTCCAACATTCTTACACTGTACTAAAGGCAAAATCATGGGCCCCCGATGACCTCTTTCCTGGATGATTTAATGCCTGAGTGAATGTTCTGTTCAACCAGACAAGCATAACAAGGGGATTAGCAAACTATCAGATGACAGGGTTTAGCGCTCTCAGCCTCAGGTACAGTACAGATATTCTACAGCCAATTTGTTAACTAGTCTTGAGATATAGAAAAACTGTAAGAAAATCCAACATTACATTTTGTATTTATCTTGAACTTAAGGACCCCTGAATTTAACGTGGAGTAGAAACCCGCACCGGTGTTTTTTTTTTTAAAGATACAATCAGAAACCGGACATGACCAAAGAGCATGACCGTGTGTGAGTGGGATGATGTCACGGGGAGATGGAGGTGAAATGATGTGTTACTTAAAAGCTGAACCCTTCCCTCACTCGGATATCAGGGCATATAGCATGTCTGTCAGCATCTTCACCTACTTTCACAACCTGTGAGTAACAGCTGCTTAACTCCTGGATGTCGCAATCCAGTAGGATTATGAAATCCAGCTGGTAATAATGAACAACCCTTTTTATATTTTTTATGTTTTTTATTCACGTAAAGCAGGAAAACAAGATCTGTTCACTTGTTGGCGAACGATCGGCGAAAACATTCCCGTCTCGTGTAAACAAAAATCCTCTCTGTTTATTTAAATCACTAAGTTCCACAAAGCCCAGCGGGGTGCTTGGACTGGGAACTGATACCATAAAGCCGGAAAAATCTTCTCATCATTTGCGAACAATGAGATGGAGGGACTGTTTATGGGCTGACCCTGGAGCAGGGACAAAAACAAACAAGCTTGATTAGCTTTTAAAGAAAAGTGGGAAAATAGAAAGACCTTTTTTTTTCCTCTTTCAACAGCGAATTTGGAATCACAATAATGCATAAATAATACAAAATAACAACAATAACATTGTGGGTTTGTATGACCGAGTAGTAGTAGCCACTCAGAAGAAAAATGAGATTATTTTTGTTTCAACATTAAAGTGGCAGTGTCAAAATTAAAGTTGAAATGTTGAGAAAAAAGTCAAAATATTAAGACAATAAGAGTCAAAATCATACAATGAGGGTTGAGTTCTGAATGTTCCTAAAATTCTTGGTGGTCTAGGCTGCAATATCAAATTTACTAAAGAACAACAATGTAAAGTATTTTTTAGAAGCTTCAGATATTTAGAGAAAGTATGAGGTTAACGCTCAGTGAACATGATTGAAAGTCTTATTGTGAAAAAGTTAAAACAATTTGTGTGAGTTCCTTCTGCAGCGGGTGGTAATAAACCACACCTTACACTGGTTCAAATAAATTACTGCATGTTTTATTGCAGTTAATCCAGTAAAAGCTCAACTTTAACCCTCAGATACAGTAATAACAGGAGGAACAAACACAGTCGGGTTAAAGAGCACAATCAGGTACGCTTACTCTGACTTGGCTGACAGACGTCTTTTTAGCACAACAAAACAATCATGATTTTTTTCTTCTGAGCAGCCTCTTCTTCTTCTTCTTCTTCTTCATACTCTGCCATGAGTTTGTACTGGATATTTTAAATGTCATTATTATTGTTGAATATTCCAATAACCAAAATTTTCCTCACTCCTCTCTTTTTCTCTTTGTCATCATGAGTCTCTCCACACTTTTAGCCACTTTCTTTAAAAAGAGTTGTTTTAGTGCAGTATCTATATGGTCACTAACTTTATTATCGGCATGCAGTTTTTGCCTCCAATCAAACAAAAATGATGAGAATAATGACTGTGATTTATCTCCATTAGAGTATTTCCACGCCACTTGAACCTCTCTGTCACTTAGATCCCCTGACCATGACGAGTCATGTTAGAGGGAATGCATCTCTTGTGAGTTTAAACTGCACCTGCATGCTGAACAGCTCCAACCCCTCCAGATGTCTTAGGGTCTCGATAAACCTCAAGCCAGCACATCTATAACAGTGTCCTCGGCTGCCCAGGCTCCGGTGGATTACTGCCAGAAAGAAAGCAGAGCTGCAGAGGGATCCGAGCCCCAGAGCTACTCCGAGTACACAAAAAGTGCTGAAAGAGGCCACAGCGTGGCTTGTGTTCTGTGTCTTAATATATCACATATCTCCAGTCTAATCTGATGAATTATTCAAACGGTGCTATCTACTGTGCCTCTCACCTAAAACATCTGCCCTGCCAGCCTATCTGCTAGGTCTGCCTTCCACTCTGCGCTGCCACAGGAAGCTTTTAGTCTGCTGCTGTCCTGTGGTCTGTCTTCCATTTAACCCCCTTCCTCTATCCCTGTTTGCATCTTTTGGACTTCGTTCAGGCATAAAGCATCAAGGAAAAGAGATCATGTTACTGTGTCAACAAACAGGATCAGTCTGTATAAAGCTTTAGAAGGTAGATTTGCTACTTTTCAAACATCTGGGTTGCGAAAAGTAAGAGAAGCACGCAAAAAAGTACCTCGCATGACCTTCCATGTATAAAGAAACCAACCTAGTGTCACAAACACATGACAGGCTGGTAAATTCTCAGTAAAACAAGCCTTTTTTTGCACTCATATGGACAATAAAGTGATTTTGTAATGACAAAATTTCAACATAGATAAAATGACCAAAAAGTGCTTGAACGTGAAATACCACAGCTGCACAGCATCCTCATCAGATCCTCTGCTTTAGTCAACAAAGGTTTTCAAAAAGATATTGGCTTAGATTCAGAATAAACACTCACAGCCAGTTCCAGTATGCCATGAATGTGACAAGAAATTAAAATACAGTTTTCTTGGTTGTTTTTTTGTAATGTGTTACATGAAAATAAATGTGCTGTTTTCGTTATGAAAACTAAAGCTTAAAGTTCCGCCAAAGTTGGCTTGTAAAACGCTCAAAACAACAGCAAATCAAACGTAGCAACAAATCTTAAAGAGCCTTTGCTGTGACAGAGTGAACGCGTGGTGAAACTTGTTGCTTTATACTCTTATCTGCCGACACATACCATATGTTGTTTTTCGCCTTATTGTGATTAAGCGGCACGGTCCGGTTGCACAGCGAGAGTCACAATTCCAACAACCACTTAAAACTTTCAGTCGCACTGTTGTTGCAGTTTAAACTCTTTTTAATGACATGGCAAATTTTTCTGGAGGGGTAAAATCCCCCTCCCCGATCTGTAGCTACCAGCTGTTAGTCAGCTGTATATGATGGCTGAAGGAGGGGAAACTCTTGAAACTTTTTCAGCATAAAAAATCTGTCATATACATAAACTTAGTCCGCTGTTTGGAAATTTTGATGCCATTAAAATACACAAATGTCTCCCAGAAGCATGTCACCCATGCTTCTTTCGAGGGATGGGTGTCTTAAAACACATGTCTGCCACATGCTACTGTATATTGGTGGGGTATACAAACCTACTGCTGCCAAGGCTAATAATAACCCAACTGGTGTGAGGCGGTATCTCACTGGGCTGCAAGTAGTTGGCAGAATGTAGTGCTTTAGCTGGATTTTGACGCACAGAGCTCTCCTCTGACAGAAAACATCCGAGGCCAATGTCCAGGTCTAGAAAACACGTCGATGATAAATAATAATTAATGGAAAACTGGTCAAACTCTCGCTCTCTTCATTTCTAAAGTGTATTCCAGGTGGTCAAACCACAGATGCGCGACCAGCTGCGGAGGTGAGCACGATGCGGGTGAAGGCGGGCAGCAAAATAACGTGCACGGCCATGAATACAGCTTTGCAAGCCGTGCACACATCAGCGGTCTGTCATAATTAAAAAACCGATGCCCAAAACGTGGGCGAGCAGCTCAATGGTCATTTGGTTGCAAACACTCAGAGTTCAGTGAGACTGCAACTGAAACAACTGAAAGCTGACATATTTTCTTGGAATTTTCCCACAGTTTTATGGGTTTGTTTTCCCCCCTTAACTAGTCCTCCAACAATCGCAGCTCAGTGAGATACAACCTGAACTGATGACAGCTTGTCTGACTTCTAATGTTACTGTACAACGAGCGGAACGACGAAAAAGTACTTATTATGAACAAGCACTTTTACTTCAGTACTATAATTACATTTACTGTAGCTGGTATTAAAACTCTGTTTTGTTTAGATCCATTGTGTGCATCTGTTAAAGAAAATTACATCTTGTAAAACAACCTCTGGGCTCTCTGGTGTTTTAGCTGACAGATTCACGCTTCAAATTCTATTAACAAACATTATAAATATAAATAGTCGTAGACTTTTTTTATTTAAATGTAATCAATTAGAAAATGTGGTACATTATTAATTTATTTCCTACTAACATGTCAGTGAAACAGTGATAATGCATGTGGTTATAGTTTCATTTAGCCTCAATCACCAACATGCCAGGTAAAAATTAAGTGATTTCCATTCTTTCTTCCTCGTGTCCTGTCTTGTTTTGTGCTCAGAGCAGATGCTCCCTCTGCCTCCCCTCCTTCCCCCCTGTGAGAGCACATCTCCTGCTGTGAAGTACATGTGAGAACAGCAACTGCAAAAAAAAAAAAAAAGTTAGAACCGCACTGCCAGCTAAGTCTCGGGAACTTCATCTCCTTTCCTCTGTATGACTAGAAAACATTTCCTAACCTTAAAAAAAAAAAAAAATCCCCATTCAAGTGAAGAGTGTTTATGGGAGAAAGAAAAAAAAAGTAAATAACAAGCTCTTCTTGCTCTATTTACGGATTTAGGCAAAGCATGAAATGACTGAATAAGTACCAGCATCACACATCCTCCCTGTCATTCTCCGTTGCACATTTTCTCCTTCGTATGTTTCAGCGATAACTCACACGGCTCTATTTGTGCCCACAAGTAGAAGGAGGCAACTTTGTCAGCCAGCTAAAAAGTGTCTAAATCATTCACAAGACTGGCAAATCTTCTTGCATATTTCTTTCTACTGAAAAACGCCCTGGTGTTTCAACATTACAAGGCATAAAAGCTTGTTTAAAATTAGGCAATTAGACGTCTGTGATCAGAGAGCCGCGGCAGGAATGTCTTCAAGGGTCAGTAGCACCATTAGCGGAGTAAAGGGCACAACATGGAATGCTTAAAGATATCAAATCACAGCGGTGGGGGGAGGGATGGGCTGCTAAACTGGGATCTATCGGAGGTTCATTCAGTGATCACAGCTACTCATGTGAGAAAGGACACGTAAATATACAACCACTAGCAACAAAAACCTGATTTGCTGCATGTGATCCCGTAGCTTCAGGATCGGGAGAAGCAAAGTCCACAAAGTTGGGAGGATTTCCTTATCAAACAGATGACAGCAAACAAGAGGAACAGTGTGAGTTGAGTGATGATGGGTGAAAAGACAAATTTCTAATTCTCCTGCAGGCACATAAACACTGAAATGTGTGCAAATAAACTCTGAACGGTTTTGTATAGATGCGTCAGCCCTGCGTGTCACTGAAACGTCCCAAAGTGCTCCTTGTGACGCATTCGGTGCGTGTTTCACTCGGGTCAAAAGCCAGTTTTCAAACACTCGAACGAACACAGCGATCTGGCCAAGTGCCACGTCCACGGTCATTTCCCACATCATGGCGCTGCACTAGACTGGGAATAAACAGAGGAGCCCGCTGGGCTCCCAGAATGAATGTTTGCAGAGTTCCCATCAGTGAATACGCAGTAATGGGACTCCCTGAAGGCCCATGTTTAACCTTTAGGCTACAAGTGGCCACGGCCACTCCACTACCAAAGCTGTTTACCCCTTTTCTCCCTCCTCTTCATCAACGCAAACAGAGAGGAAGTCTTATAAAAAAAAATACCAGCGTCTGAAAAGCACAAGATTATTATCAAGATCAGAATCACTTTATTTTGCCAAGTATGTTTGACATATGAGGAATTTGTCTCGGTGCGTGCACAAGATGAAGCAGTGTAGACTGTTTACGTTTCAGTGAGGAGCAAATAGCAAGAAAGTCAAACAGAAACAGAAAATGTTGGATACAAACTGAGTGCGTGACCGTTTGTTTCTCTACAGGAACAAATATAAACGATAGTTTTTCAGTTTGTTACAGAGTTACATGATTTTTGCTCAGCAAGTCTATTGAGTAAAAGTTTTCAGTGCTGCTGTAAATGGTTGGACTGTGATCCATAAGTCCTACATTCACCATTAAATACACTTTCATGTTTATATAATCTGCTGGTTTTAGTCTTTTTTTAAGAGTTGTGTTTCAATAGATGTCCCCACATGAAAAATATGACCAAAAACAAACAAGCAGAGACTGTCATGACTTTAGGATTTTTGTGTTTGTTTTGTGATATGAATTTCTGTGTTATAATACTAGCCATGTTTTTCCATGTTTTCTTTTGCTCAGCTTGTTTCTGTTACTGTGTTATTAACCCTTTCAGTCATCCTGCAGTTTATCTTTCACATCTGTGCTTCATCTGCCCATCAGCTTCAGCTGCACTCACTCGATAATCACTTCTCCCAGCCTACATTTACTTTTGGTTTGCCTCCTGTTGTTTATGTTTTAGGTTTTTTTTATATATAGTTCATTTTGTTTTCCTGTCAAACTTGTTTCAATTCATTTTTCTGCCTCTGCGTTTTGGGTCCTTATAATAAAGAGCAACACCTTCTCTGGCTAAGATTTTCTTTGAATATACCTGGTTCTGGTTGTGATTAAGTGTTAACAGTATGTAAAATATTCTACAGGAACAAAGTATGTTACATACAGCCCTGTTTACAGCATTTAACAGTAATTTATTACAAAGAGTAACTATACTCTTTTGTTGAGCAAAGAAACAATTATCAGGCCGCTTTGATTGTAATAATATTAGGTTCCTGCAGTAAGAATATAATCTGTGTTTTAGGGTGATGTGCAATATTTTGGCAGAAGATGCCATGCCAAGATTAGATTGTCAGACAGATTTTTATTGTTGTAATGCAAGACTTACATGTTAGGACCAAATGACAGTACTGTGGAAAAGAAAATGGAGTTCTCCCTCATTTATTTACATTTTTGGTCTTCATCAATGTTTCTTGATTTCTCTCAGTATCCCTCCTCTCTAGGGATGACTGACTAAATGGGAAATGAGTGAAAAAGCTGCCAAAGTCAAAAGAAAAACTTTGAAAAACCTTCAAAAAGCCTAAAGAATTATTTATTAAAACTACTTAAAATGATTAAAAGAAAGTGTTTTGAAAGCAAAATTAAAAAAGGTGTGATTTAAACATATACAGTGCTGTATGCCAACAAAACTAGAAATAGTGGGTTAATGGAGATTAATAAGATGAACTGTTTATGTAAATTTCTTTCAGTAAATTCTTTCTGTATCAAAAAAATGACAGTCCACAAATGAGTCCTGTAAGGTTAAAGGCTTACCATAGTCAGTAACCATCACCATATCAAAATTTATATTTTCGTGAAATCGTTTTTTCTTCTTCAGCTATTGAAAAAACAGGCACAACGTTTTCCCAACGAGCCGGAGCTCCTCTGACAGCATCACACAGCCAGTTCATTGTCAAGGCCGCCGGTATCCAGAATGCAACTGCCAGCTGTTTTCTTTGTGGATCAAACCAAAAGAAAACAGCAGAGCCAAGGTCAGCGCAGACGAGCGTTTCTCCTACAGCAGACAGATAAATCTCCATATACAAGGCCGTAAAAGACAGAAAGAAAAAAAAAAAACAACAACTCTGTGTCACAAATGTGATAGAGCAGTTGATTAAATTCCACCCTCTTGTGGAATAATCAGCCGTTCTGAAAAATTTATGAAAGCTCCTATTTATTCTGGTTCTGCCGGGTGTCTGTTGATCACTTGAGAATGTGCGCCTGTGTGGAAAGCTCGGTTTTGGGACGGACATGTCTAACGATCAGCTTCCCTTTTAGACAAAAACAGATACGTTTTTGAGAGGCAAGCCTGAGTTGGACAACGGAGACAGAATTCCCTCTTGGGAAACTAAGAGTACAGCTGTTAGTTCCAAAGAAAGACTGTTTTGGTTATTGTTAATACACTTGGCTTTCTGACCTTTGCTGCTCAGGGTTTGACACTGAGAATGTGTTTATATCATTTTTCTAAAAAAAAAAATACTCACATAAAATCTGAGTTTCCCCCTCAGTGTCTTCAAATATGCAACTTTTGCAAAAATAATATGGAAGTTTGAAACACGATAGAAGGAAAATATGCAACAGCAATATTATTGCTGAAAATTGCAATGCAACCAGCCCACATTTTCCTCACTGCTTTTTTTTTTTTTTTTTATTCTGTCATCACAGCGCTCACAACTTTAGCAATTTGGCCACTTTGATCTAAATTGGCTGTGGGCCTTTGGGGCCCTTGGGGTCCAAATAAACGTAGCACAAAAAGTAAGGAAACTTGTGTTTGGTTGATTATTTCTTTGCTGTAACAATACTTATTGGCAAAAAAATCTTATATTATGGAAAAGCCTCTTTATTTTGCCTTAAAATGGTGCCACATTTGTAAGATAAATGCATTTGTGGATTGAGCAGGTGGGTTGAATATGTGGGTTGTGTCCATTAAAATCTTATCAGATCTTCTCTGCCAATCCCAAACAGCCTCTTGTTTGGTGTTTATTGGATTAGATGCTTGAAGTCTTTGAAGTCATATAGGAAATTTAGTAATTTATTCATTTAATAAAAGGGTCTCAGTAGCATGTGGAAGAACCATGCACAGCCGGGATTGTGTAGCATTTGTTGTCTATCAGCCAATGGGGTTGTGCTAGTCACTCACAGCACACCCGAGCTGATCCAACAGGTGTTCAGTGGGGTTGAGTTCAGGATTGCAGGTAGACATTTCCATCTTCTCCACTCCCAAATTCTGGAGTTACTCTCTGACAAACCCTTACTTTGTGGGGGGAAGCCTTGTCCTCTTAGAGGATAGAGTTCAGCCCTAAATCGTGGAGATATGGGGTTTCCACTGGTTGCAGAATCTCCTCTCATGGAATTCCCACCTCACAGCCTGTCTTTGACATCCCCATTATATGAAACCTGGCCTTTAATTTAGAAATGACACGAGGGTTAACTCCAAATAATGCTCCAACTTGGTATAGTAGAACCACAGCTTGAACTTGCCTCATGGCACTGGCCCTATCCAGATCAGTCAAATGTTGCTGTCTTGCAGCAGATCAGTGTAGCAGGGCTCATGCTCGTAGGTGCTGACAGTCAGGTGCCAATCAGGAACCGGATCATGAGCACCCGAGGAACCAGAAGCTCAAAAACAAGAGGCTTTAGCAGAATAAGCTCTTTGGCATTGGCAGAGAAGACTTGGCAAGTTTTTCTTGGGTGCAACCCACATATTCAACTCTGCTGCTCAACCCACAAATATATTTTTCTAATAAATGTGGCACCATTTAAGGGGAAATAAAAGAGCTTTCCAACGGTGTAAGATTTATTGCCAAGAAGCTTTGTTATAGAAAATAAATAATCGACCAAACTCAAATTTCCTTACTTTTTGTGCTGTGTTTATAATATTGTCTTGCAGTTTGCACAATTTGATTACATATCTCTAAGATAAATAAAAGTATCCTGAATAATCCTTAAATTTTAAACTAAAAACAAACGCAGTATTTTGCTCTGTCTAACACAGAGCAACAGATAAATATTAATATTACAATGTTACACTTGCAAAACAAGCAAAAACATGAAAAAAAATTCCTCCCTTGACCTCACTGACTTGACAAATGTTTCCATTTATGGTCTCTATCCATTAGCTTTCACCCACACTTCTGGCAGCTTTAGCATCAGTGTTGATTGTGTGGCCAGCAGTGTGTGTGGGTGACAGATTAGAGTTTCACACAAAAACACCTGAGGCTTCGCTGTTGTTCCAGCATCACTTCATAAAGCAGCATCCAGTTTCAGGAAACAAAACAAAATTTAAAAAATACTGTTTTCTTTTAGTGCCTGGCTATCAAGCCACCATAAGCAGAGCCTGTTGAACAGTTACAGTTTTCAGTCCATCAGATTTTCCACACTAGTCTGGGTTTTTGCAGAGTTTCCTTGTGTGGTGCACTTGCTGCCACGTTCACTGACTCCTGCCTGTGGAATCGAGCCCTGCTTGCACAATCACCCCTTTAGTTTAAAGGGTCACACACACACACAAGGCAGTGAGGCTTTAAGAAACTCTGCAAAATAGCTGTGATTCTAAAAAAAATAAGCCACTGACCAATATTACCTGATGCAAGGGTATCTCCTCCACACACACACACACACACAGTCACCCTGAAATGTACACACACACACAGATGCTTTGCACTCAGACTCTGAGTCTTTAATGACCCCTCTTGCCCTGCTATCGCCTTACGATAAAGACCTCCTGGATAGGGCTTAGGGCTGTCTTGTGTCAACTCACACCCACTTTTCCCCTTTAAAGAAGAGAAACCAAAAGAAGCAGACACACGGGCTTGCTCATAAAAACTTGATAATGCTCTAATAAAAACATGACAGGCTATCCCGGCATCATAAGTAACCAGAACTGCTAAGTACCCCCCTAACACCAACGCCAATGATTCATGCAGCTACGGCACTACACAGTTAATGAACAGAAGGGCTGTAACTGTATTACTTACGCTCAGTGTCAGCCAGGCGTGAAACCAAATCTCACTTCAGATCTACAGCCGGCTTCCCTTTAAGGTGGCACAAAAACAAAACACAGTCCGTCCTCTGAGAAGAGTCAAAGAAAAAAAGAAAAAAAAAAAGTCCAGAGAACCAGCAGATCTACAGCTCTGACTGCTGGAGGACAGCTCTGCAGGTCCACACACACACACACACACACTCTCTCCCTCTGACAGTGTGTGATACTACAGCTGCATGTAGCCACTCAGACAGGAGCTCCTCCCATTGTAGAGGGAGGGAGAGATGAGGCAGAAGAGTGAGTAAAAGAACGTCCGATTTCTACTCCCTCATATGTCTTGCCTGTGCATTGTGCAAAAATCTTGAATCATCCCTCTTTTTTTATATTTTGCCACCAAGCAGCTGGATGTTCTTGTAATGTTTGTTCAGGCTTTTTGAAGGACTCTGTAAGTTGTTTTTGGACTTTGACTGTGGAGGTTGTATATGGCAGTAATGCCAGGACGTTCTAGGCTAATATTTTTTGAAGCAGCTCTGACAACCCTATTTATTATGGTCTGCCAAAGGTGAAACGGGGATCTGTGTGTGTGTTCGTTTGTTTGTGGCGTGAGTCAAATATATTGTGAAACACTGAACTGATTTTTATGACACTCTCAGAATACCATTATTGCATCACCATTTACCTTCTGGAGTTAACCCCACTCAACGTGACCGCCACAGCTAAATGACCTCTAAATGACATCTCAGCTAATTTTACAGGTACTGAGCTGAAATTTGGCATTTTAGTGGCTGAGAGTCATTCCCAACATTGACCAAAACAGCTACAACCCTTCTTACCACAAGACAGTTTTAGTCTAAACTTCTTGCATAAAAGGCGTTGGGTGACATGCATTCTTTCAGAAAATGTTAGGCCTTTAAGTGAGCCGAGTAGTTTCCAAACCATTCTGTTCTAGATAAAGTAAAGACACTCATAACAGTTCTGTAAAAGTGCATCATCCCAATGTTAAAACTTCTCAAGCTGCCTTATGAAGAACAGGCAGCGGTGAGCTCTTTTCATGACAAGGCCGATGTTAACATCCCGTTAGAGATGAGTTGATATGACGGCGCCCAGGAACTGTCTACTCTCTGTACAGATTGGTCCACATTCGCCAGGGGGTTGAAACACACGTTTGTTTTTGTTGCGGAAATCAACAAGGATCTCTCTCTTTCTCCTTGGATTTTGGAAATGTTCAGACTTGAGATCTTCGGCACCATCCACAGATACTTCTAAACAAAAGCCATGGAGGCACACACACACACACACCTCTGAACACGTCAACAGGTCTGGTGGCTGCGCCCGGACAAATTAAACACAAAACATCAGGCAGGTGGTTTTAATGTTCCATCATGTCATTTTTCTCTTATTTAATAAAAAAAAGGAATTAAATAAACCTTTCCAGCACAACCAGAAGGTGTTTGACAGTTAGTTTTAAGGAAAATTCCTTCAGAAAGAAAAAAAAATGTAGATAAATCTTTGCATGCGCCTTCTCTAAACCCCACCCGCTCCTTTTCAGCCTTAAAACTAAACTCTGATCAACAAGCACATCAGTTTATAACATTAGCGGTCACCAGATGGACATTTCATCACTGAGCAGGCTTACACAAGGCAAAGACCTAATAGTGCTGATTATAGCCGCTTTGGAGCGCTTATATTTTTTTCTTTCATCTCTGCCGGGAATTAGTTCTGACTGCAGGTGTTTCCCTCTCAGCCAGCTGTTAGTATCGTCACAAAGACCAACTTTAATCACTATAATTACAGTAACTTCAAGCAGCCCAAGGAAAAAAAAAAAACACAGTGTAATCAGTCAGGAGTTAAACATGTTGACAGTTGAAACATTGAACATCTCTGTTTTGACAGTCAGGATGCTAAACTTCATTACTGCTCTCAGAGGGGAAGGCAATAAATACGTTTATTTTCTGTGTTTCACAGTTAAATGGTAACACTGCCAGAGGCGGTATGTGTCGACTGTCTGCACTGTTAGCAAAATATCGTATGAATCACTGAGCTGATTTCGAGGAAACGTTCAGACAGTAATGGTTGGGTTAACATCTTAAACTGGTTGACGTTTGGAGTCAAGTTGATTCAAGGTGGCCTCCACAGGTAACCAACCTCAGAAAACACAAAAATGGCTATAACTCAGCCAGTTTAACAGATACTGAGATAAAATTTAGCATGGTAGTAGCTGAGACTGATGCCCAACTTAAACTCTGAGGGCTAACTGATCGTTTAAGATCAGCCTTTTGGAATTAACTATTAAAGTCAACTTCGTCTGTCTGTTAGCAAAATATTTCATAAAGCACTGATCTAATTTTATTGAAACTCTCAGGAAATAATCATTGGCTGTTCCTCTGCGACTGATTAACTTTTGGTGCCAATCTAGTTCAAGATGCCACAGCTAGTCAACATTAGCCAACACAAAAATCACTTTACCTCAGTCAACATAACAGGCATTAAACTAATAACTGATGTGGTAGCAGCTGAGAGTCACTACGCTGAGCGTGACATCTTGTGATATCTCATTAGATTCTGCAAAACCTTATTTTCATAGTTTGACACGAGCAACTAAAACCCCATCATTTCTCAACATCGAATGATCTTTAAAACTCTGACATGAAAGGAGGCGGGTGATATGCATTCCTTCATGGACTGCCATGACGATAAATTAGTGATATTTTCATATTCTTCAAAACAAACAAACAAAAAAAACCTTCTATAACATGGTTTTAGAGCTTGTACAAACCCTAATTTTCTTTGTTTGAAACATATGCTGTTTGTGATTACTCTAAATAAAAGTGCTTCCTTTAGTAAATACAGTAATGTTGCTTGTGTATGTTATGTTCCGGGGTTCTGGCTGCGTGGTGGGAATTCTGTGCGCCCTTATCACCTTTTACCACCAGATGGCGACAGGTTCCGGTAGGAGTGCGGTGCATTATCGGCCACAGCTGTTCGTCATCATCTTCATCAGCAGCGCAGACTTAAGGAGTTGGCCGCCAGTCCAGCGTCGCCTGAGTGTTTGCCAGTCACGGTACCTCTGAGCCCCCTGAGCCCGTCTCTGTGTTTCTAGTTGTCCTTCAACATTCTAGTAATTATCTTTGTTTGCTCCGTTGCCCTTTAGGTGATCCTTTGATGAGATCCCGGTTGGATTCCTGGTTTAAGAACCATCCTCGTGACGCCGTGGAAAGTACCCACAGGTTGCCCGAGTTCCCAGACTCACCTCTCCGTTGTTTTGCAATTGTTTCCTGGACCCCACGGCTGGAGGCCGTACCACTCCTCCGTTTCTTCGCTGCACCCGAGCCTACCTGTCCGCTCCCCGCCGCACTCCTCCGTTGTCCCTGGACCCACCAAGAACCGAGACCCCGGACATACATTGTTTCCCCTCCAAGACTCCGTTCATCTGCCACAAGTAAGATCAGCCTGTTGTTTCCAAAAAGATTTCCTTTTTTCCCACGAACCCTGAACTCACCACTCTGCTCTTTCCTCATAGCGAACCACTGTTGCCGTCACTGTCTTTTCCCCTGGACCAGATCATCCTGATTCTCGCTGATTGTTGTGTGATCATTATTAAATCATTTTACACTGATCCTACCTCTCTTGTCTTGTGTTCTGCATGTGGGCTTGTTAAATACTGAACCCATCATGACAGAACACTCAGGCCCACAAATCAGCCCAGCAGACGCAATTCGGAGAGCCTTAGCCGAACAACAATCAACATTGCAAACCCATGAGAACGCATTAAGAGAGTTGAGTAGAATCCAAACAGAAACTAACCAACAACTGTCTGAATTAACCCGTTTCCTTCGAGGTTCAGCCCCTAAAACTTCTCCAGACCCAGCTCCAGCTTCTGATCCAGCGCCAGCTTCTGACCCAGCTCCGGGGATCCAATCCACGTTTTCTGAGATCCGTCCACCTACGCCTGAAAGATTCACAGGTGACCGGAGAAAATGTAATGGTTTTCTCCTTCAATGCTCAATAATTTTCAATCACTCCCCGAGAAGTTTCCCTCACGACAGTTCCAAGATAGCCTACGTCCTGTCCTCATTGTCAGAAAAAGCTTTGTTATGGGCCGAGGCTCGTTTCCCAGATCCATCCCGCTATGGCTGTTCTTTTGATGAATTTATAAAAGAGTTCAGACAGGTGTTTTGTCAAGATGCTGACCAGTCATTTTATTCCAGAGAGTTATGGAAAATTAATCAAGGAAGTAGAACTGTGGCGGAATTCTCCGTTGATTTCCGCATCAAGGCTGCAGCGACAGGCTGGAACCCAGCCGCGCTTAAGAGCGCATATTATAACGCGCTAAATGAAAACATTAAGGATGAGCTGGCTACTCTTGAAGAACCTAGGACCCTAGAGGAGTTAATTAGCCAGACCATCCGACTAGATAACAGAATCCGGTCCCGTAGGAGAGATTGTGGTCGTAAGAGCCAACCATTTAGACACCTCGGTGGCTCCGCTCCCCCTTTGACAGTTTCTCCACCACGAGCCTCGCAGGAACCCGAGCCCATGCAGTTAGGTCGAACTCGCTTGACTTCTGAAGAGCGCCAGCGGCGCCTTTCATCCCGACTCTGCATTTATTGTGGTTCCCCGGGTCATTTTCTGGCAAATTGTCCGGTTCGTTTAAACCTCCCGGTCCGCCAATAGTGGCGAGGAGGTTGGCGGACTATCCCTGCGAACGAGACTCTCCACGCTTACTGTTGCCCGCAACCATCCTAATTCAGACCCAGTCATTTTCCTTATCCGCTCTAGTCGACTCTGGTTGCGAGCAAGATTTGATCGACGACTCCCTGGTTAAACAATTGAAAATAGAGACCGAACCACTACCTGTTCCACTGCGAGTTACGGCATTAGATGGGAAAACGTTGCCACACATCACACATAAAACCAAACCACTCCACCTCATCATTTCGGGTAATCACAGTGAGTTTATTTCATTTTTTGTGTTTTCATCAGCCAACTCCCCCATAATTTTAGGTTTCCACTGGTTACAACTTCACAACCCACAAATAAACTGGACCGAGAAACACCTAGAATCCTGGTCCACTTCATGTCACTCATCTTGTCTCCGCTCAGCTGTTTCCCCAGGTCCTCCACCGGCTGAGCTTCAGGAAGCGGACCCGGTAGATCTCTCCACAATCCCCTCTGAATACCACGATCTCGCTCCTGTTTTCAGTAAGTCCAAGGCTCTTTCTCTCCCTCCTCACCGTCCATATGATTGTTCCATAGATCTCCTGCCGGGTGCTCCGTTACCCACCAGTCGTTTGTACAATATTTCTCGACCTGAAAGAGAAACCATGGAGAAATATATAAAAGAGTCCTTGGCAGCCGGTATAATCCGTCCCTCATCTTCCCCTCTGGGAGCTGGATTTTTTTTTGTAGGGAAGAAAGATGGAACCCTGAGACCCTGCATAGACTATAGAGGGTTAAACAATATTACCGTTAAGAATAAGTATCCCCTGCCATTATTATCATCGGCCTTCGAACCAGTGCATGGTGCTACAGTTTTTTCCAAGCTCGACCTGAGAAACGCTTACCATCTTCTGCGCATACGCAAGGGTGACGAGTGGAAGACGGCATTTAAGACACCTACTGGCCATTTCGAGTACTGCGTGATGCCTTTTGGCTTGTCCAATGCGCCTGCATTTTTTCAAGCCCTAGTAAACGATGTTTTAAGAGACTTTCTGAACATCTTTGTTTTCGTATATCTGGATGACATTCTCATTTATTCACAGAATCTAGAGACACACAAACGCCACGTTCGCATGGTTCTCCAGAGACTACTCGAAAACAAACTATTTGTCAAAGCTGAGAAGTGTGAGTTCCACAAGCCGTCCGTTTCCTTCTTGGGTTTCATATTAGGGGGCGGACAGGTACGGCCAACGGAGGAAAAGATCCAGGCAGTACTGCAGTGGCCCACACCCGAGACCCGCAAGCAGCTCCAACGTTTCCTCGGATTTGCAAACTTTTACCGCCGGTTTATCAGAAACTACAGTCAGACAGCTTTACCTCTAACTGCACTAACCTCTTCCAAAATCCCTTTTAGTTGGACTTCGGAGGCAGAAGCGGCGTTCTCACGCCTCAAGGCCCTCTTCGCCAACGCACCTATCCTAATTCAGCCAGACCCGTCCCGACAGTTCATTGTCGAAGTCGACGCCTCAGACACCGGAGTTGGTGCAGTTTTATCCCAGATCTCTCCTCGCGACAATAAAACTCACCCATGTGCCTTTTTTTCCCGCAGATTATCACCTCCAGAGAGAAACTATGATGTGGGAGATCGGGAGCTACTAGCGATAAAATTAGCCCTGGAAGAATGGAGACATTGGCTGGAGGGAGCAGAGCATCCGGTGCTGGTCTGGACCGATCACAAGAACCTGTCCTACCTTCAGTCTGCCCGGAGGCTCAACCCACGTCAGTCACGCTGGTCACTATTTTTCTCTCGATTCAATCTCTCCATCTCATATCGCCCTGGTTCCCGTAACATCAAACCTGATGCACTTTCCCGTCTGTATTCATCTGATGATTCCGAGAAGGCCCCTGCCACTATTCTTCCTCCCAGTTGTACAGTCGCCACCGTTACCTGGGAGATCGAAGACATCATTAAACAAGCTCAGTTAACAGAACCTGCACCCAACACTTGTCCACCCAACAAGCTCTACGTTCCTGTCTCAGTCCGAGCCCGTTTTCTCCACTGGATCCACGCCTCTAAATTCTCTGCACATCCCGGAATAAGCCGTACCATTGCACTCGTCAACCGCAAGTTTTGGTGGCCGTCCGTCCATAAAGATGTCAGTGAGTATGTTCAAGCCTGCACCACCTGTTCCAGAAATAAAACCTCTCACCAACCACCATCTGGTCTCCTGCAACCTCTCCCCATCCCCAAACGGCCATGGTCTCACATATCAATAGATTTTGTTACCGGTCTACCTCCTTCCAAGGGCATGACCACCATCCTCTCCATCGTCGACCGTTTCTCCAAGGCCTGCCACTTCGTTCCTCTCCGTAAGTTACCCACAGCTTTTCAGACCGCTCAACTTCTGATCAAACATGTTTTCCGACTCCATGGCATCCCACAAGACATCCTCTCTGACCGAGGCCCTCAGTTCATATCTCAGGTTTGGAAAGGTTTCTGTTCGGCTCTCAACGCATCTGTCTCACTCTCTTCCGGCTTTCACCCCCAGACCAACGGTCAAACCGAACGGCTCAACCAGGACCTGGAAACCACCCTCCGCTGCTTCACCTCCACCAACCCCTCTGACTGGTCCCAATTCCTCCCTTGGGTGGAGTACGCTCACAACAGCCACATCTCAGCAGCTACCGGTATGTCCCCGTTCGAGGCTTCCATTGGTTATCAACCCCCTCTTCTTTCCTCAGAGGAAAAGGATATTTCTGTCACCTCAGTCCGTCATCACATCCGCCGTTGTCAGAAAGTCTGGAACACCATTGTCCGTAACCTCAACCAAACTGCAGATAGAAATAAGCGCCTGGCTGACCGGAGGAGGAGACCAGCACCCATATACGTCCCAAGTCAACAGGTTTGGCTTTCTTCACGTGACATTCCGCTCAAATCCATTTCCAAGAAGCTCTCTCCCCGATACATTGGTCCCTTCACCATTGAAACCATAATCAATCCGTCTGCTGTCCGTCTCCGTCTGCCCGCCTCCCTCCGCGTCCACCCCACCTTCCATGTGTCCCAGATTAAACCTGTCCAGACCAGCACGCTCTGCCCTCCAGCCGAACCCCCTCCACCCCCCCGTGACATTGATGGTCATCCTGCATACACCGTCCGCCGGATCGTGGACTCCCGTCGGCGAGGTCGCGGCTGGCAGTACCTCGTCGATTGGGAGGGCTACGGTCCGGAGGAACGTTCCTGGATCTCGGGTTCTTCCATCCTAGACCATTCCCTTATCTCTGACTATCGTTCCTCGTTGCCTTCCAGTTCGTCTAGGCCGCCGGGTGGCGACCGTTGAGGGGGGGGTACTGTTATGTTCCGGGGTTCTGGCTGCGTGGTGGGAATTCTGTGCGCCCTTATCACCTTTTACCACCAGATGGCGACAGGTTCCGGTAGGAGTGCGGTGCATTATCGGCCACAGCTGTTCGTCATCATCTTCATCAGCAGCGCAGACTTAAGGAGTTGGCCGCCAGTCCAGCGTCGCCTGAGTGTTTGCCAGTCACGGTACCTCTGAGCCCCCTGAGCCCGTCTCTGTGTTTCTAGTTGTCCTTCAACATTCTAGTAATTATCTTTGTTTGCTCCGTTGCCCTTTAGGTGATCCTTTGATGAGATCCCGGTTGGATTCCTGGTTTAAGAACCATCCTCGTGACGCCGTGGAAAGTACCCACAGGTTGCCCGAGTTCCCAGACTCACCTCTCCGTTGTTTTGCAATTGTTTCCTGGACCCCACGGCTGGAGGCCGTACCACTCCTCCGTTTCTTCGCTGCACCCGAGCCTACCTGTCCGCTCCCCGCCGCACTCCTCCGTTGTCCCTGGACCCACCAAGAACCGAGACCCCGGACATACATTGTTTCCCCTCCAAGACTCCGTTCATCTGCCACAAGTAAGATCAGCCTGTTGTTTCCAAAAAGATTTCCTTTTTTCCCACGAACCCTGAACTCACCACTCTGCTCTTTCCTCATAGCGAACCACTGTTGCCGTCACTGTCTTTTCCCCTGGACCAGATCATCCTGATTCTCGCTGATTGTTGTGTGATCATTATTAAATCATTTTACACTGATCCTACCTCTCTTGTCTTGTGTTCTGCATGTGGGCTTGTTAAATACTGAACCCATCATGACAGTGTAACTCCTATTTTATACTTCTTAATGGATCAAAGAAAAACAGCTTAAGGCACATTACGCAACACTGTGCAGTTTTTGAGCAATAAGGTTGACACATTTTTTTCCATCTTCTGACTGTAGATGCAACAGTCTGATAAAAAACATTATCTTTAACAAAAACACGGCAAAACAGCATATTGTAAAGTTCCTTAAAGGCAGATGTAAACACTTTCCCAGACAGTGGATATGTCCTGTACTATTACAGGGAAAGCCAGAGAGGCAGACAGAATCTCGTGGGAACTTTGGGCACAAAGTAGTTCTTTAAAAAACACCAACAAGGACAATGTTTTCAGGCCACGACACTGGAAGAACAACCGGTGTGACGCAAGAAGGTCTCAGAGGGACTCGTTTCATTATTTGTTGAGGGGACATCCAGCTCAACAGAACCACATAAAGCTCAGTGTCAAATCCTAAGAATCAGCAACTTCTTCAATAAATACATTGCAGTTCTTTTCCATTTTGTCTACAGTGGAAAAAAAATTAGGATAACATGTGATTGAATGTTCCCAGAGTGTTATAAAAGTCTTGTCAGAGTGTTACCGAATAACTTCACATACTTGCTCTAAAATTATTTCCAGGGTAAACAGAGCGAAGTGTAAGATAGCAGGGTGTTGAGACAGGGACGCCTCTTTTAAAAATAGCAGATGCTAATTATACACTTTAGGCAACTGCCAAGGAGGAAGACACGATGTTTGAGGTGTTGGGATTCTGAACGCTGGCTCGGAAATTTCTGAGCAAAGTCAAGATTCCTCAGCAAAGGATACAATGCAGAATGTTTTTTCTTTTTTTTACAGCAGCTGTCAGACAGCTATGTCTCCTTGTTTGGATTAGAGACACACCTCTGGTTGAAGTGGACTAGCTGCTGCTGTCATGCAACAAACTGGACTGGTCGCCAGTCCATCACAGAGACACATAGAAACAAACAGCTATTCACGCTCACACCTAGAGTCAATTTAGAGCCAATTAACCTAACATGCATGGTTTTAGACTGTCGGAAGAAAACAGTGGGAGAACATGAAAACTCCAGACAGGAGTCAAACCGAAGACTTTACTCCAAGGCAACCAACCATGCAGCCATTTTTTGTCATTGTAAATATATATTAACTTTAAAGACTCTGTTTTTAAGATTCTTGATGTCTCTGAGATCTATGTTTTTATCTGCGTGGTGATCTTTGTGCTCTCTGACCTGGAAAGTTGTGCTTTAAACTCTCAGAATTTAACATTTTCTTCATGGATCTCTTTGAACAGCCTCAGTTTGGAGAAAAAGAGTTTAATTCTGACCAGACTGATGAGCGAACGGCTAGTCAGGACAGGACCAGGATCAAAGTGAATTGTTGCTGTCTTAAAACTCCAAAATTATAAAATGTTTGAAGGCAAATGATATTTTATAAGCTTTTACAACTTTTGCATTTTTTTGCATAGTATTCTATAGTTCATATCAAGTGCAAATAAAGGCTGTAGCAGCTAGCCGTAGCACTTTCAGTGCTGCCTAAAGCACTTCCAACAGAAATATTTGATATTTCTACAGGAGTAACCTCACAATGTCCAGTGTATAAGTTTACAAAAGTAGCATTTGCATAAAACACAATAACTTTTCTGAGACTGTAGTTCTTTTATTTAGACTGCCGCAGTCCTCTTTATTATTGGTCCCACTCAGACTAGCCCTTAACTCTTAAGTTTGGTCAGAATTAAACAATTTTACCAAACTGAGGTTGTTCAAAGAGCTATCTACAACAGGTAAGATATTTGTTGTTTAACCCCACATCAAAGATCAGAACTATAACCATTTTAAATGGAACATGTGACACATTATAAGCTTTTCTGATTCTTGTAGACCTTTTTAAAAGTTGGACCGTTCTCCAGCCTCAGCGTGTTTTACACCCAGCAAGCAGGAGCACCGACAGGTCATTCTGTGTAAATGAATAGGAGCTGAAGAATTACAGCCCTGTGATAAGCTCTCGTGTTCCACATATTAGCCTAATGGAAACCCACTAGACAGGGGCGCTGCTTTACCGAGAGCCACCGAGGCTGACAGAAGCAGCGACAACAACAAGGAAGTGCTGTCACTTTCAATTTAGTTTAAAAGTCACTCGGTTTTATCATATTATATGTCCCAGTTTTACACGTAAGAGCATCTCTAACATGTTGAAATGCTGGGATTTTGTGGAGCATGTGACAAAAACAAAAACCAAACTTGGATGAGTTTTTCTTTCTGTTTTTCCTCAGTTTTAAAAGTCGTAAACCCTCATACTGACAAACAACTCATTTCACAATAAATGGCACCACCTTCTTTTTACTTTAAGGCTAAAGAAAACAAACGTGCAACAAATTTTGAGGGTTTAGCATGAACAATAAGGTCTCAAAATGACCTTTTAAGTTAACCATCCTAATGAACTTTGCAGGTATGGACCTAAAGTTTGATGTGGTAGTAGCTGAGAGTGATTCACAACACATACTCCTACAAGGTTTGACCAAAATAGCTACAACTCTGTCATTTTAGATCATCTTTGTCTAAAACCCTGGCAAAATGCATTCCTTCAACAAATGCTAGGCTTTTAATTGAACCCTTTTTCATCTTAATTTCTTTCAACAAAACAAAAATTTGGATGAAAGCAGAACACCAAATGATCACACTTGGTAAAGCTGAATGAATGGAAAGGTAACAGCTGAAGCGACACCAGCGAGAACAGTGACTCATTTCAGGAAAGCTTGTGACGACAGAACGTCAGGTGGCGTCTGAAACACCTAGAATGTGATCGCTCACCCTCTCTTAACACACACTGGTGTTTTGGCACGCTGTTATTTGTTCATCCTGTGTTTTGTCGTGTTTGGTTAAAAAAAAAAAAAAGAGAAGCTGTGGTGGCTCAGCGGGACGCCGCGGAAGGCTTTACTCCTCTTCCACGAAGGTCTGAGCTGAGGGGGTGTGTGGGATAGGTGCCCTCTGGCAGGGAGGTGATCCAATGAGCAAACCTTGGCAGTGTGTGTGTGTGTGCATATCTGTTTCTTGTATTACTCAGCAGGTTGTTTCATTAAATCTGCTGGATTTCTCCCTGTCATCTTCCTGTCTGTTACTCACTCCTCTAAAACTGCTGCTGAAGTTCCTGACTTTATGTCACATGTTCGCCTCATCCTCACACAGTTCGTGTGACCAATCATGCTTCTTTTCTTTCACAAGATGTTGCTGCCCCCACCCCCCCATTACATCGTAATCTGTGTTTCTCTTCCCGTTGATTGCTAATATGTGATATTTAGGACAATTTAAACATGAGCGAATGGATTGTTTCCAAAGCAAAGAGGCTCGCCTGAAATTCAGCAGAACAGGAGGAACAGCTCGAACGCTCCTCAGGTGGCCCAACATGTCCGTGGCAGCAGCTCAACTCTATTTTTCAGCTAGGGTTTGCCTCCCACACACAAATAAACCTCCTCTGAGATTACCACATTCCCCCCCCCCCCGTTTTCATAAAGCAAAAAACCTGTGTCATAAAGTAAGCACGTAGGCAGTTAAACCATGTGAAACTGGTCGTGCTGTGGTGAGTTGATTTTTATATTACAGGCTGTATTAGGGCATTGCAAGCAACCAATGAGCAGCTCTGATTAATATAAATGATAGCTTGATGGAAAAGCTTCTTTTTGATCTTCATCACTCGATGCTTGAAAGGCAGGCAATCATGTAGTTGCACATACATTTACAACTGATTTACTTCCAGGGTCACCCCGATTAAAGATGGTGGCCACAGCTAATTGACCTTAGCAAATGCAAAAATGACTATAACTCCATCAATTTTACAGATATTAAGCTAAGATTTGGCGGGGTAGTAGCTGAGAGTCTCCCTCCTTAGCTCTGGTGACCATCTTGGCTTCAAATGTTTATCAGCTGTAGATGTACATCCAATGTTTACTTTCTGAGAGTTTCAAGAAAACCCATCCAGTGCTTCATTAGATATTTACTCACAAACAATTAACCCCAATAGTCAATGGCAAATTTGTATTTTTTTATACTTTAGTCAAACAAACAAAGAAATAAACACTCACAGACACAGAGGCAATTACATGATCACTCACCTTGTATGATGGCAGGTAATAATAACTTGAGAGCAAAACTGACAAAGGTGGCAACCAGGATCTCAGCAAAAGAAACAAGTATTATGTTAATAATGAGGAAAGTCATTAAAATAGGCTGCAGGTGTGCTGATTACAAATGGAAGCCAGGTGTGAGTCAGAAACAGGAAGTAAACTTAACCAAATTGGGGAGAAACTTGATAAAATAGCCATTAAACTTAATGAAACCAGCTAAGAAACCTCAAACACAAATAAACTCGCCTCTAATCGGGATGCCTCACAGTGAGTTCAACCGTCTGCACACGTCGTGACTCCACATCATCTTTCAGGAGACATTGTTCAGCTTTTATTTTCACTGAGCCGACTGAATATTAAACACATAATAGTTTCAAAAATATATGCTGTCTCTCCAACTTTCACCTGCCCACTTATGACTCATTTCAGCACAAAAACATGAAATAACATTTAGGATTTGTACAGTTTCTCTTGTTGAGGAATTCATCGTCAGAATAAATCCAGATCTCAATGGGCTCAAGATAGTTTAATTTAGATGCTTCTCAGTTCATTTAGGTCAGTTACAAATGAAGAGAAATGTTGTGCTCGTCATGCAAAGTGCAACATGAGAAACGATCCAATGAGACGAACAGATGCTGGAAAAGAAAAGGGTGAAAAAAGAGAAGCATGATGATTAAACAGGAAAACTCCCAAGGATGAATTAGTTATGAGGGCATCTACATGTGGGGCAGTTGAGGCATGAAATATTTACTCAGCATTTGATAGAGACTGCGAGTGAAGGTTAAAGAAGGAACTCCTGGTAACAGTAAGCAACCCTAATATGAAAGATCTGCGAGAATCCTGTTCAGATATAAAGGCGGTGAGGGAAAGTGTTTGACTAAAACCTCTGTCTGTCTCCAGAGCAATCAGAAATCTGCATGCAGATAACACCCACCGCTTCGCTCATCTCTGCTACACCACACTCGTCGTACACGCCCAGTTTCTGTAGATCAGGCAGGTCAAAGTGAGACATATGTTCCCAAGAAGTGAGATAAATCATTACCTGATGCATGTCTCTTCTGTTTACAGTAAAAACAAAAAAAAAGTAAAATAGGAGCTGAAATCTTGAAATATTTGTCTCACTGGCGTCTGTGAAATGCTGCACAGGAGACGAGAAATCATTTCACACTAAAGGTAATTGCAGCTCTCCACTCCGCCAGCCCAGGGATCTGTCTCATCTTTACCATGGAAACCAACACCATGCTACATGCAAGCACACTGACAGAGCGATTGCCATGGCATCCAGCGCCGTGGCGACAAGAAGCTTTCAAGCAGACAGACCAGTCCTACTCAAGCAGCTAACTGGGCACTCAGGTCAGTCCTCCTATCTGTCCATCATCTGCCCCTCATCAACTCATTCCCTCTCTTGTTTCCAGTTTAGTCCCTCTCTCCTCAGCCAGTTACCTTCTCTCAGCAGAGGTCCGACAGAGCTCAGCTGAAGGTTCGCTCATGCAAGTGGTGACAGAAGAGACGGAGCTCTGTGGTAATCCCAAGAGATGCTTCAGGGATGCGGGCTGAGTCGGCACGGCACGCATCCACAGCTACTATCAGCACCAGTCAGAGCAGCAGCAGCAGCAGCAGCAGATCGGAAGGGGAGGGGAACATTAGAAAAAAAAAAAAAGAGAGAGAGCAAGAGAGGGGGGCTGCTCTATCGGCATTACATCATAGGCTGCTTCTGTGGAAGGGTGGGAGAGGAGTGGACAGAGAAAAGGGAGGTACTGCGCTCCCTGTCACTGCCTCAGTGCACGCACAAAATTTAATATTTATGATCCGATGAGAGTGAGATGCTCAGAGTCAGACCTATGAAATAATTCAATCAGCTAGTCTTAATTGTGTACCATCACTGGGCTTTGTTGTCAGAATGGATGATGTACCCTTTTGTATGATTTATCCCTTTAGGGCAAAGTCTGTGTGTATGCGTGCAAGTGTGTGTATCTGCTGTGTGCAGTAATTCGATTGCGTGACCAGTGCCTGCTCACCAGTGCTCACAAAGCACGCAGATATTTTCAACCTCTGGGAAAGGTCATCTGAGATTCCCTGAGGCAAGAAAGGTACAACTGTTAGAGCGGTGATTAATGTAAACTCGCCCGTCACAATAGATTTGTCAAAAGCTGCTGCAGGAGTTTGGTTTGAGCACATCTGGGAGGCATGTCTGCTCATAGGAGTGAGGTTATCATTACCTTTTTTTATTATTTTCAGAGGGCAGCTGTTAACCACCCATAGATTGGTGCAAATCAGACAACTACACTCACAACAATACTTGGAATCATATCACTTCTTTCTAATGAGTACAACATACACATGTGAGAACATGCTTCAGAAATGGTGCTGAAACTGAAAAATGATGAAAACATTCTTTTAGGTGTGAATACACATTCTCTCCTTTGTTGGAAAGCATATATTAAACAGACATTAGCAAAAACTGCTGATATTTGCATAAAATTAGAGTATCTTTTTAAAAAAAGTACTTTTTTGGCCACAAAAATACACTGTTGAAAATTAAAGAATTTCACATAAAACAAATGTAGATCCAAAATTTAAACTTAGAAAACTGTAAGAATAATATGTAAAACTTCCTAGAATTAAAGGCCAAGCACTCCTTGAAGGAATGTGTTTCGCTCGCCACCTTTCAGACCAGATTTTAGGCTGAAGATCAACTTGTGTTGAGAAACAACAGAGTTGTATCTGTTTTGGTCAAATCTTGAAAATAACGCAGTGCAGCCTCATGTAACACTGTCAAGGTCAGAGTATATGTTGCGAATTACTCTCAGCTACTACCACGTCAAATTTTAGCCCCCTACTGATAAAACTGACTGAGTAAAAGCCATTTTTGAGTTAGCTGGTGTGTTAGCTATGGCAGCCATCTTGTAAGGAGTTTACTGGAAAAGTTCTTTCAGTTGTAGATGTACACCCAACGATAACCTTCTGAAAGTTTTATTCAGATCAGTTCAGTGGTTCATGAGATATTTTGCTAACAGACAAACAGTTTTGCTCTTTTTAGCTTCTAGCTACAGTTCAGCTAAATTTAGCTTTGTAGCTAATGTTCTGCTCATATTAGCGTTTCACTGATTTGCTCGGTTTAGCTTCCGCTCATTCTGATTGAGCATCTTTTCTGTTTGCACCAGTTTTCATTCATCTTGTTTTAGCTTCTGTTCTGTTTGATTTAACTTTAACAAGTTTCAGCTTCATTAACAAGAGGCAGCAAAGTCATTCAGCACTCAGCATTCGTGATGCATTTCTGCAGAAAACATCGTAATAGTTACAAGAGGAGGACAAACAAAGCAGTTCTGTCAGTTTGATGAACAGCTGTCAGGGTATGTTTTAGCAGTCAACGCTATATGAAGGCTACTAGTTTAAACTGCGGTAAAGACAAAGACAAACAACTCGTCCTGAGAGGCAACGATAACAGAGCACAAACACCTTTTAATTTAAAGCCTGATGATCAGTCGAACAGTAAAGCTGGGCTCAAAAACACTCAAAGACAGCTCAGATCTGTAATCTGAGCGCTTGTTCTCCAAAATGAAAAAGTTTTTCACAGTAACATCGTATGCTGTGCAGAGTGAAAAAGTCCATTTTTGCCAGCACTGCTGTACCTCAGCTCAGTTTCTAAAACTCAGAACGAAAAGCCAACATTACCCGATGTGGATGCTTCTCCCAGACAGACAGACAGAAGAAAGTACATTCAGAAAAATCAAACCAATTGCTTCTTTGTCCGTCTTATTTATAAACAGAGCGTAGAAAATTCCCCACATGCCGGCTTTTGTAGGTTGGCTGGAATGCAGTGGACAAAGCTGTGTGATTGTCAGTGTGTGTGTGTGTGTGTGTGACTGTGTTCAGAAGGATGGTGTCTGAGGAGAGAGGTTACCCTAGAATGTAAACAGCACTCCAGATGGACCTGACCTTTGCTAACATGGTTTGACTGAACCTCTTATGACCGCAGGGGACGACAGCTTTGAAATATTATTGCTGCGGTACACAGACGAGCATTCAAAGATCCCACAGAAGAGCCTCTTCACCGGAGAGCCGCTCTGATTTGCTGCTGTGAACAGATTCAAGCTTCTTCTTGGGGGGAAAAAGACTAATTTATAACTGGGGACTGACCTCAACATGAGACCATGCCATTCTCCACAAACACAAAGATCTGTTTCAGTTGTTCAGTAGAAAAATCATAAAAGATGCAAAACCACAATAGACAGTAAAATTAGGTTGAATAATGGGTTTCATGTTTAAAAAAAAAAAAAAAAAAAAAAAACCAGATGTGGAAATACTTGAATGTTCCCATTATATTGTGTTTATTGTGAACAAAAAAAAGTCACCATGGCAGCTGTGTGAGGTACATTTTCACATGAAATGGTACCAAAAGAACTGACAATGTTTACATTTCTACTATATATATATATATATATATATATATATACATATGTACATATGTACAGTACAACAGCATTTTCACAAGATTAATATCACCTCCACTGAAAGGTAAAAGGTGGACAACTGTGTGTGTGTGTGTGTTAGTAATCATTAGATGTACATGTGCAACTGATTACCTTTTGAAGTCAAACCAGTTCAAGATGTCCACCACAGCTGACCTTACAAAACACAAAAATGGCTTCAACTTCATTAAAAGGTTTGGTGTGGTAGTAGCTGAAAGTCCTCCCCCTATAGGTGCTGCAATATAGCTTGAGATTGCCCATTTAGTTATTTCTGATATTTGACCAAAACAACTGTAGGTCCATCTATTCTCAACAAAAGATGATTTTGGTTTTTAAAACTCTGAGATGAAAGGTCGCGGGTGACACGCACTCCATCAAGGAATGCTCGGCCTTTATTTATGGAATCCCTTTTTGTGCGGGGATATGAAATTCTTACATTTGATTTGTTTTTCTTTTCAAAGGACACACTGAAGTAAACGTTAGAAAAAACAGATTTCTTCTTTTTTGGTTTTGTTGCCTGGTTTCAAAACAGTAAAGAATACCAAAAAAATAAAGACCTTCCCAGCCCCTCCTCACTGATTAAGATATTCTTTGTTTAGCTCTGGGAAAGCTAAAATGTAGTGCACTAAATGATGCTAAAATGTGTTGCTGCACAAAACACATGTGATTTTTAATGAACAAACTCTGTTTCAGCGACAATGAAGGACGCGGCAAAAATACAAACTCCGTAGAGTAATCACAGAAACTGATCAGAGGTTGGTCTCAGCAGCTTGGTTCCTCCTAACAGAAGAACATCTGAGCACCTGTATGAGCTGCTTAGTTTGTTCTTCATCTGAAATAAATTAATTCAATCAAACAGAAGGTTTAAAAGCAGCAGCATGTTCCTTTTACAGTCAAATATTCCTCCATTTTCTGATGGTCTTCAATGATTTTCACTCACCAGAAGCTCAAAAGAAAAATAATATATATCTTTTTTTTAAAGTCCATATTGCCTGCAGCTGCAAGCTGAGGTTTTAAACAAAGATGTTGCCTGAACAGTTAGCATTGGACTCTCATCTACTACAACAGATTAGTATCTGCAAAACGGACTGCATTTTGGTGTTTGCAAAAGTTGATTAGCCAAGGCAGCCATCTTGAATTGTTTTAACTCCATAGGTTAACTTGATGCAGTCCAATCAATACTTTCTGAGATGTTCATAAGATATTTTGTTAACAGACAGACAGTCAAACTAATGAATAAACTTTTATTTTTAATCACTTAACACTTTTACAGTACATGTAAATATTTATTAATTACAATGATTAAGTACACTAAGAGCTCAACAGGATGAGAGTACAATTACATATAGATAACAGCACATACACACAAATACACACCATAGCAATGGAATAATTCATGGTTGAATCTGACTCCGCAGTCTATCAGACAGATACTTTCCTGTAATGCCAGACTGATTTTACATTCAAGAATGCCAGTTTGACCTCCTCGTGCCTCAGTTTTCAGCCAAAGGAAACGTTTGTGGGATGTATTGAGGAATGCAGCCGATCACGCATCTGCTGATAGCGCCTTCCTGTCTGATAGAACAGGACACTTTGAAACAGTTTGTGAATCAGTCCGTCGGAGCTCGTCTCGCAACATAAGCAGAACCCGGACAGTATCACGCTGGAAGGATTTAATGTCGTGGTAGATCAGTTTATAATCACATTTTATGAAAAAAAAAAAAAAAAATGAGATCCCTATTTATGACCAAATCCTCTGGAGGAGACGGGTGTTAATGAATTATTTAGATTTCACACATGCAAGAAGAGATGGTCAGCTGTGATACATGGTGTTGATTGATTTCACTTAGCGGCGGCATTCGTCCTCGGTTCCCACCACTCCCTCCCCCTGGAGACTACTTCAAGATTTAAAAAAAGGTCAAAGGTGACCGGCTGATCCAGCAGTCCCTAATGAGCGGCAGCAGGAAGAATGAACCACTGTGACACATGCAGCAAAGCGTCAAGAGCTGAGATTACCCCTTAAGTAGCATCGGCCTTCACACAAATATAATTATTCTCGAAACCACAAAGCCTTCAGAGGTGAACTGGTTAATTTAATGCACATTTATTCAAGATACACCAATTTCTTATGGAATTACATAGCCAGAGTTTTGATTACTTGATGTAGGGTCTAAACTGAAGGTCATGATATCCCATTACACGCTTATTCCAGCAGAAATATGATGAAATTACTGCCAGACGTGTCCCAGGCTGCACAGGGAGTGCTAGCTGCTAGCTACATTTACTCTTGCAAAATAGCCAAAGAATTCCACATAAATAACATATGAATGCAAAATTGACAGCAATGTAAAGATTTAAAAACTAGCTTTTGCACAAAGTGTTGTAATATTGTTGTTTTTCTTAGACTGGAGTTGTTTTAAGACAGCAGTAATCCACTTTGATTGGACTAGCCGTTAGCTCATCAGTCCGGACAGAATTAATCTCTATTCCTCTAAACTGAGGCGGTTCAAAAATCTGTCTAAAGCAGGTAAGATATTAACTGATTATAACCATTCTACAGAACCTCAAGAGATCTGAACTAAATCTTAAATATCTTATACTAGTTTAGTTTACAACGTACAGTAAACAGATAAAAATGACCCATTCATAAAGTGATATGTTTGTTTTCTTTAAGCTCTAATTTGCTGTTTTAACAGACTTTTTAATCATTGACCTTCAACATCATGGGAGTCAGACTATATTTAAGCAATCAGTAGATAGTTGTGATTACTCATTTCTGTGTTTGTCTGTCTGTTAGCAAAATAGATCATGAACCTCCAGACAGATTTAATGAAACCTTCAAAAACGAATCATTAGATTTGCATCTATGCTGAATAACTTTTGGAACTCAACTAATCAACCTTAGCAAACACAAAAATTGGCTATAACTTTGTAAGCTTCAGAAATACTGAGCACAAATTTGGTGTTGCAGTAGCTGAGAGTCATCCCCAACCCATAATCTGAGTGCTAACAGGTCATGGGAGATCTTTGGCATGCAGTTTGGCAGGTGACATGCATTCCTTGAAAAATTACTAGTTTTTAAATGAAAAAAATTATATTTAACCTGGTGCTAATATACAAAGTGCCTTCGTGCTAAACCTCTTGCCCTGAATTTCACACTCAGAGATACGTAAAGCACATTGTTTAGGACACTCAGCACAGATGCTGCCATCAGTATATAAAAAAAGAGCAACAGTTGCATTTGATTTTTGCATCTTAGAATAGTCATGTTAATCCCCAGCATGGAGAAGAAAAAAAAAAAGAGACCCTCCCATGGCGCCTTCCTTTAGGGTCTCAGAGGTTTTGGTACAGCTGCTGCTCAGATAAAACTCTGCTGCAATGTGAAGCATGCCATGTCCCATCACGTCTAATTCTTTTTTTAGTAAATTATAGGAAATTGCCTGTTAGCTAATTTAAGACAATTAAAACTATAAATAGGAACATTTCAGCTAAAGAGGGCTTCAGTCTCAGATGGTGTTAATTAATTTTTATAACGAAATCAACCACTTTTCTTGCTTTTAATAGTGATGTTGGAGCTTTTTTCTCTTCCACGTACAGTGCAAGAGACTCCAGTCATAAACGGTTAAATAAAATGAAGAACCAGCCTTGTTGTTGCTCCGAACTCACCTGATCGTAGCGATCTCCTTTCACTCAGGTGCTGACCTGCGAAGCTACAGTTAATCACACTGAACTCTACTGTTACAGCGCAGCCTGAGCAGTCACTTTGTTTACAGACTCGTACTGTGGTGTCATGTTCTTTGTTACCTCGGCAACACCGAGATCAGCTTCACATTCCCATTCAGGTCCTAGTCTCGTCCCCCCCCAAAAGAACCGTTTGTCTTGTTACCAGAGGGAGCTGAGAATGCAGAAAAGTCACAACCAGCATGGAGTTTGTTTAAAAGAAAGTTCAGAACCAACAAGAACCAGATCCATCGGATCATCTGATCATCTGTCCGTCCATCAATCCACCCATGAATTAGACCCTTTTGTTCATTTGTAACCTTAGTTGCGAACTGGCGCCATATTCAGACTCATGTAAATGTAATAGAAGTGCAGTCAAGATGGCCGCACGTCTGAGTTTTCTTTGCTGTTTGTTTCTCAGAAGCTTTGCAGAAGTTTTAGGTTTACTGTAAAATGGCAGAAGCCTACAGAAAAGTGGTGGTGTAAAGCTGTATTTTGATCAAAGCATGTCTCTGACATTTCATAAAGTGTTTTTTTGTTAGATTTTAAAAGTTTGACTAATCCTGTTTTTTTTTTACACATAAGTGGTCATAATGCGTTTTACGGTGTGCAGTAATATGCAAAGATTTTACTTTGCTCGTTTACTTTGTTCGTAGCCTTCATATAACTCCATCAGGGAGATTTTATATGTGAACTTCACAACCAGAAGCACAAAATGACAAACAGAAGTTGACAGACGCTTCCAGTGTTACAACCCTTAGTTCTTTAAGTTCTCATTCAGGTTCAAGAACTCTTCTTCCAGGTGTACCAGTCAAAATGGAAGCACAAAGCTATTTTTTTTTTTGTATGGAGCAATGAGACAACAAAGAGCAGAAAAGAAGAAGAATACATAAAGTCATAAATTCCTGTCCAAAACAAACAAATAAGCAAAGTCTGGTGTAATGATGTAACGAAATGTGATTATGGAAAAGAGGTAATGGACCATTATTATCACACAAGAGTCTGTGTGTGTGTGTGTGTGTGTGATTTCCAGATATTACACAAAATGTCTATTTTTTCTTTGTTCAAACTTTTCCACATATGTTTTTTTCTTCACACCTTATTTTGTCTAAGGTGAGTCGTTTGAGCGAAGATAATTTGAGGACTCGACTTAAAAAGCAGGTACGTCTGGAGCACAGTCATCTGCTGGCACCTTGCTGGTTGTTTATCATCTGCGAGCGAGCGCCTGTCTGCCGCGCTTCTAATAACAGGCTGGGATTCCAATAAAAAGAAGAGGCAAATCAGACGCCTCAGTTTGAAGTTTAGGACTACGAGCAGCACGTTTCTGTTCGACCCTTCAGAGAGTCAGAGTCGAGGTCTGCTTTAAGATTAAAGTGCAAGAAAAGCTGTGAAATTAAAATGAAGCTTTAGGTTTAATTATCAACTGGTGGCATAGTGATTATAATGGGCTCGTCAGTCTTGTATGGAAGCAAAAGTTCAAATTTTAACAAATTAGATAGATTAAACAAATGTTTCAATACTCTTCAAATGAAAAATCTGTTATTAAAGTAATACTGTTTATGATGTATTCAATATGAACAACTTTGCCATAACTTTTTTTAAAAAAACAAACATAACTGAAGTTATGCCTCCATGTCTTGATGGAGTATATGTTTATAAATGCAGCTGTCATTAAATAAAAGCATTGAACCACATTAAACTGCATTATACCTTAAAACATGTTCAGTTCAACACAACAGCTACAGTTCAATAAACAAAAACTTACATTACGATGATGATGAACATTGGATTTCTAACACTAAATCTGACACTTACTGTAGGTGATGTATTTCAAAAAATAATAATTTAAGGCAAACACTCATCCTTGTCATGACAGTAAAAGCAGTGCTGTTTACTATAAAGGGTTTTAATGAGCTTTAGAACTGCGTCAACATCAGTCTTACCTGAATCATAAAGATATAAAAGTACAAAACGTGGGGGGACAGTTTAATCAACAAAATAAATGTAAGACGTTAAACTAGGTAGGAAGAGAAAACTTTCTCTATAAGAAGAACTTGATAAATGGAGCTTAAAAGACAAAAAAAATTGAAAATACTCAGAAATGAATTTCTTAACATGACTGACAGTACTCCCCATGTGATTTTTTTCTAACATGGATAAAAACCTGGTTTGCATTTTTAAATAAAAGCAAAATTACATTTGTTTAGATTTTTTTCCAACAAAACTCCACAAATAAGTTTTTTTTTTTTATTTCTGCAAAATGTGTCTTTATCTTGAATTGTTTAAACGTGTAAGAATATACAGTTAATATTTATTTCTAAAAGGTGCATTGCTGCATTACTAAATCAGTTTCTTGCTGCTTTACGAAAAAAGAAATGTATTCGTCTACAACTTGTTGTTTATGATCATGTCAGTCTAAAGAGCTGCTCTGAACATTAAGCATACGAGAAGAAGGTTGTAAAAAAAGTAGAAAACTGCTAAATAATGGGTAGTTTTGGAAATGTTAGACTTTTTTTCAGAAGTTGCATGCAAATTGAAAGTCAAACAAGACACTGAGCTGCATTATGCAATGCAAACTTTTGACGCCAGGCCTAATAATAAACTGACAAGAGCATGCAGGGCACATACAGCTGCAGCAGAGGCCTCCCGTTCCTGCGCCTCGCCCAGAAATCCTCTCAGGTCACCCCTCTCTGCAGGGCCTCTAAACTTAGCTCAGCCCAGAAACGAACCAGTTCAGAGGATGTTTGCCCGCTGCTGGGCCGCATGGCAATCCCTCAGAGAGAGGCGGAGATGTGTGACAACTGCTCAGACTCTCCGGCAAACGCCACGGACAACATGGAACTTCAATTATAATCCCCACAAGCATGAGCAGCGAAGAGCTCCGGGGCAGGAAACGGGAGGGAAAAAAACAATGCTGTGTCGGTGACCTAAAACACAGAGTTTCAACCGTAACACATCTGCCGTGGCACATAAATCTTTAAGACCTGAATTCACATCAGTGTGTGAAGGTGAAACTCCATTTCTCCTCACCACGTAGCCAACTTGGTCAGGGTCAAAATGTCAAAAAGAGGCTTTCAGAACTACAGTTTCTGTCGTTTTACTTCTTGACTTGTACTTCAACTTAACCATTATGTGTCTTATGGTTTAAACGCAGACACTGTCTTACTACTTGGCCTCCGCTTTAGATATTGGAGCTCTATAAGTCCCGTTTTTCACTTCATTCAAATGTGCACCATTACCATGAAACCTGCCCAGTGTTTCACTTTGACCAAATTGTTCCAGTTAATAAATATGGGGATTTTTTTATATTGGTTGGTGTGAACAGAATTGATGACACTGTAGCAGAATGGTGGACAGACATGTGGACTCCATAAACAAAGCCCCGATAGAATATCAATCGTGTTAATTGACTGATCAGCTTCTTGTTCATCAAACCCCATCATCAGTTTGTCTCGCAACAAACACACTAGCTAAAGCAGTTTTAGAACTTTTAAAATATACAAAACAGAAAAGTATCTTTAAGATTTCATTGGAAGTGTACGCAGGAGAATCAGTGAAGCAAAAGAAAGGCAACAAGATTGCTTTATTTATATAGTAAATACAGTAAATTTGTTCTCTTCAACGCCAAGACATCACAGAACAGACCTCTGAGCTCTTTTAGATCCCGATCCCTCGTTTCATAAGTCTTTGTTTGTTAGCTGAATGTTGCATGATGCTGCCGCTGGCATCAACAGCACTTTGACAACCAGCACTGTGTAACGCCCTCGTCGATAGGCAAGCATCTCCAGATTAAGTTTTCAGACGTTTTTATCTGCAGACACACCCGATTTACCAATGAAACAGAAAAACATGTCAGATCAGTTCGGCAATTCAAACACTGAAGACAAAGAAAACAACTTGGGAAGATGCAAGGTTTTTTTTTTGTGTGTGTGTGTGTGGCTTATAAAACCAACCTCAGTACCAGCACACAAACAGGAAACATTGACTTTAATGAGAGAAAAATGACTGATTTTAGCCTCTGGTTCATGCCTGTTTGACATAAACGTGCATAAGGATGAGTTTCCACTCCAGAAGATTTTCTGTTTTAACCGATAAAAGTATTATATCAGACATGGTGTCTTCCATTAGAAATGATTCAAGATTCAAGTCATAAGTCAGTCATAACACCTGGGTTTGCTCTCACTCATTCACCGCGATCATCAGCAGTAAACTGGAGGTAAAACAAATTCTGATTTACCTTATTAGCTGCTCAATTAATTGAAGTTTTACAGCTTTTACTAGCTCAGATCTTTTGATAACAGGTTATGAACATTTATTGTCTTACTTGTTACAGATAGCTCTTTAAATGGAAAAATAAAGTTTAATTCTGAATAGACTGACAAACCAAGAACAAAGAGGAATGATTCTGTCTTAAAATAACTTAAATCTCAAAACATTTAAACGCTTTAAACGTTTAAACGCTTTTTTAGAAACTTTTACACCACACTGCACAGCTATTCTGAAAGAAATGTTAAGATAATCTTGTTGAAAGTGCCCCAGACTGTACCGGAAATGCTAAAGCTGGCTGCCGCTGTTGCAATAAATAACTGTGCAATGCAAAACCGAAGGCATAAAGGTTCATAAAACAGTGTTTGAAGGAGTTGGAGTTGATTCAAGATGGGAGCAAACCACTTTGGTTTTAGACAAATTTCTGGTGTGAATTAAACTTTTTCTCCAATTAAAAAGCTATCTTCATCAGCTAAGATATTCATTGTTCGGAACCTTTCCATAGAACCCCACTTCATAAAACATGAATTATCATTTTAAAGAACTCATCGAGTGACTTGACTGGAAGTAAAAAAAAAAACAAATATTAACTAGAACACAATTTGATCAATAAAAGTTTTAAATTACCATTTTTTTCTTTTAAACCAGCAGCTGTTTCTGTTGTTGGTGTGTTTCAGCTCTTATTGTGCATTAAATAAAAACGTTTCTTTTTTCTTGGAGTCGTGTCACGAAGGTCACGTCCAGCACCGCAGGAGATCTTAGCACGTGTGTAAAAATACAGCCGTAACATGTGAAGCTAAAAATAACTTGGTGCTTTGAAGAATGAAAATGCCTGATCAGATTTGTGTTACGCGAGCTGACGCCGGCGCGAAGGAAGCCCTCAGCTGCTCGATGCTGTGATCTCCAATGGATATCCTAATTTCTGCTCATCGTGATTTTTATCTCTGGTGTTGCTTTTGTTTTATTTCGTTTTATTTACAGAACAGGACTCTGTCGGTAGGATCTGATCACCTGTCAGGAGAAGTCTCCAGCTACAGAGACAGAGCTTTAACGTGAGAAAAAGGTGAACTTTTAGTTCCTGCAGGCGAAGCAGAACTGCAGTGGCAGTCACGCTGATGAAGGCCCACAGTGCTTTCACTGTACAACCAAATGTGCATCAGCGCTTCTGATGTGGGTTAAAATTATAACTCTGCGGATTTAACAGGAAAACACGAGACAGTCATGGAACAACATCTGTCAAAAAGAAAAACAGGTGTTTAAAAACAGGCCTGATGATAAGTATTCAACCAAGCAGCACATATTTATTTCCCCGTCTACGGATTCCTGTTTGTTGCTAGTTTTTTATTTCAGTAAGTTTATGTTTGTGAGTGTCTTTTTGCATCATTACTTTATTGTTTCTGCATGTTTAGGAGTCGGCTAAAAACTCTTTATGCAAAGCAAGGAGTGGATTGTTTATTATGCTGCTGTCTGGACAAATTCAATCAACATAAATCGGAAAATGTACCAATTTCATGCAAACGAGAATTTGCTAAGAATGAAACATTACTTTTTAAAAAACATTTATATCATTTCAAAAGCAAAGACATGTCTAAGAAACCAGGAAAATCTTACAAGACTTCATTGATGTTCCTTTGAACTTTTGGACCATAGGTAGAGGCACAGATTGTGTAAAAAAAAACAACTAAAAGTTTATTAAATTTGATTCGATTTGATGATCATGACTTGACCACTCTTTTGGCACACTAGATGCCTAACTGCACAACTTTGGAGTCCAATATAGATCTATTTCTCTTAGAATTAAACACTGATATTTTCGCTCTCATTGATTCTTTTTAATCTACTGCCAAATAATTATTTGATTCAGTTGCTACTCTTTTCCTCTTTGGGCATTACATAAGTCTGTCTTGTTTGTCTTGGATGAAAACCTAGAAGAAGAAAAAAAAACATCTGAGAAAATGTTTTTGACACAAACTGAGAGTTGTTTATAATTATATACCAGCTACCAACAGCCTGAAGGGACCTTATGATGGTTTTATGAGTATAAAGTGCGACCATCAAACAAGGCTCTGGAAGGTATTTGTGTTTGGTTTGTGGTTGAGCATATTTAAATCTACGACAGGTCGACTTACACAGGTGCATTCAGATCAAACTGAATATCTTCAGTCTGACTTCAGACAGTTATTCTGGCTGAGGTACAGAGACTGGAAACAGGAGCTGACACAACTTTAACAAGTGTTGAAGTGAGAAAGTTTCAGCACATTGCTAACACTCTTACCAAGCCTGAAATATTAGGAAACAAAGTAACAAATATTACATTTTAACAGTAGAGCACTGACAAGCTGTTACCTAACTCCATAATGTCCAGATATTGGCTGTTTTATTTGCTCAAGATCTCGAGCTGTGGAAGAGGTCAGGCATAACGTCATTTTCAAGTTTTGACCAAAACGGCTAAAACTTGTTTAAAAGTGTGTAATGCTGTGTTTTAAAGGCATAAGCAGTTAATTTGATCAGTCAGACATTAAGGTAACCTGATGAAGTTATTTTAAAAACGTAAAATTCACTAAAATCAGTGTTTTCTTATGATCACTGATATATTTAAAGTTTAAATGAGGGCTCTATGCAGCCATGTACAGTCGTTTTTAACAACTCACTGGTCGATCGTTAAAAAAATAAAAAAACAGGACATCTTTGATAAAGTCAAATTTCTGAAGATGACGCAGAGATTATTTATTTATTTAATCTTTATTTAACCAGGAAGATCCCACTTTAATAATCTCTTCGGAAATAAGAGACTCAGGAAAAAGTTCATGCAGTACCCTTTATTATTATTATTATTATTATTATTATTATTATTATTATTATTATGGATTCTATAAGAAAACACTATTTAAAGACAGCTCACTAACTCATTCATATGGATGTTTTTAAACCTCAGCACACACCTTTATCTCTGTGTGTCTGTCTGAGACTGCTGACACGAGTGACTCGAACAGGTGATGATGAAAAGCTCTCGGTTGCCTTTAAATGAGCGATGAATAAGAAATGCTCCGAGGCCCAGGGTGCACTGCGTGACCTGCATTTTGGAGGGAAGCTTACTGTGGCAGAGTGCAACGCAGCGCGGAGCTGCCGCTGCTCCTACTTCTAATATATATATATAAAACTAAAAGCAGAAAAGGCGTTTTCTTTGTTGTTGTTTTTTATGCAGGAGCTGTGCTTTTGTTTTTGACATTATGGTAAAATAAAGAATTGAAACATCTTTCTGAAATATGCAAATTTCATATCACTAATAATATATTTTATTTGGACTTAAGTATTAACTATATATATATTAACTATTCTACACTGGCTTAACTCCTAAGTCTAAGCTTACAGGAGCTAAATGCTTTCTCCTCTATTTGTTTCAGTCATATTTAAAAAGAAGAAAGAAAGAAACAAAATGAGGAACAAACTGAAGGGATCCTGTTTTTATTCATCCAAAACCATCATAAAAATTAAACCCATAAATCAAGATCACTGGGACCACATTATGAGTATAGATTAGTGACTGTGGGAGCATGCCTGTGATAGCATCACATTTAACTCAGGCTGTTACACACACACACACACACACACACACACACACACACACACACACACACACACACATATACACACACACACACATCCATATCAAAGAGCCCTTCTTGAAGCTCCACTAAGCAAACAGGTGCTAGATTAAATCAGAAGGGCAGAAACAAAAGATCAGTGTCTTTGACTTGCCTCGTCAACAAAAAAGTTAAACCCAGAAACCCAGAGAGCATAAACCCGGACCGCTTGAAAGCAAAGAGGAGTTAAAAAGGCAAATATATCAGTGTCAGATGAAAATAAATAAATCAAGCTTTCTGTCTGCAAACGGGCCAAGAAACTGAGGCGCTGTAATGAGGTGGTTTCCAACCCCTGTTTTAGTCCAAAGACGTTTCGAGAAAACGTCCCTCACACAGGTATGAGCAGAGCATCATTTAAGAAGCATTCTGTGCTCCAGAATCCCACACAATTTGTCAATTAGAAAATAAAAAAAATAACTCTGACCCCTCAAGTGTTTCAATAAGAAGCAAGTTTTTGAAGTTTCATCTGAAAGGTTCTCACCAGTCTAACTGACTGGTGAGAACCTTTCAGGCCTGAACTTTGCACTTATACCCATCAGCCATGATCCACACCAACATACTGCCACAGTGATATTGTTCAGATTCAAAACAAATTCTATCCCAGCCAACATCTTGTACTTTATGTCCTAATCTAACCTGTTTCTCCTAAAGAACCAGGTTTGTGCACACAAGAGTTGCCTATCAATGTTCCTGCTCCTTTTTGATGCTCTTCAGACTCGTTTGTGTAAAAGGCAGGCTTTTAGTTGGAACTAGTGTCAATTTCAGTATCAGTAACAGTAATTACAGGAAGGAATCTTGAATTATTGATCATATCTGATCAAGCCACGGCCTCGTGGTTCTGATGAGGCAGGTTAGCAGGGTTTAGGTGTTGTGTTCTCAGTAAATAAATTAAACAGTTTCACAGATGAAGTCTTGGACTGGAGCTATTTTCAACAACCTCAGAAGTAAAGTTTACAGTAAAATGCAAAGGAAAAAAAGATCTCCACGTTTAAGACAGTAAAAGTTTATTTAGAAAGGCTTGGCAGCATCAGTTTTACATAAAGTCAAGAAAGTGGGGAAAAGAAAACTGGAGCTGATATTTTGTGTGCTGTCTGCAAAACTTAAAAAGCAGGCAACAAATAAACTGAAATTTCTTTATTGAGATAAACAAAGCCTATTTTCCTAACACTGCTGAGTAACCACAGCATTTCTGCAGCTCCAACAGGGTGAGACGTCACAAAAAAACCCCATCAGATTTCAGGCATCATCCTATTATTCTAACTAACTGTCAAGGCCGGTGGAGATGGAGGCGAACCCAGAGCGCAGACTCATCTTAATTAAACAAAACTTCATTTTTAAATAAACAAACAAAAAAAAAAATGGCTGGCGAGGCAGCAAAACTAAACTGAACAAAATACAAAGGAGGCGGGACAAGGCAATGCAGGACAAGGAATGAGACAACAAGAGCTGCGGGACAACAAACAGCAACAGGGAACGAGAGATATTGAACCAGCGAGAAAGTGGAGAAAGTGACCAGGTTTTAAAGCTGAGGGTAATTAGGGGAAGTGGGCACAGGTGAGTGATTACAACAAGCAACAGGTGAAGATGGGCGTGGTGGGAAGACAAGAGATTAACAGAGGAGAAGTGAATGATGACAGAACACAAGAGGCAGAAACAATACATAGACAAAACATGAAAACAATAACCCTAAATACAAAAGAAATCACAAAGAAAAAACAACAAAACCCAAATCCTGACACAAACATTCAATTATATTTAATTTTGGTCAACCAAATTTCAGTTAAAGAAAGCTTTTAGGAGTCTACAACTATTTCTTGTACAATTTCTTTTCTATTTTCTGCCCTCACTTAATGTAACTGTTCACTAATAATTAAGCTGCCATTCATCGGGGAGCCTAGAAATCAAACTTTGCACAGGGGCCACGATAATTCCTCCAGTTCATTCATTTATGGTTTAACACAGCGTGGAAATACAGGAACTCAAATCTACTTCTGCCGGTGAGTTCACAAGTCATTTTAGCTTGACTTTTAGTCTTTTAGAGCAATTTAGATGGATGTTTCTGATACTGTGTATTGTTTTATTAGGGTTTCTGATTCCTTCAAACAGAAAAAGAATAAATCAAGAACAAAGTTTCAGTCAGGACAGGTCTGCACCTGTACGGCTGGCTGCTGCTCAGTGTGACCTAATGTGCAGCAACACAATCATCAGACATCACTGCTGAGCAATACTGCCCCAAAGGGCATTACTCAACTTATCAAAAACTTATTTCTTCTTTTCTCACAAAAACAAGTTTCCATTTCTGTCTTCCTATGCATTTTGGAGCAGCAGCACAGGATTTTTATTTTTTTTTTCCGTTTTCTTGCGTTCAGTAGTTTTCCGTCAGACTTTTATAAAGAGAGCATGTTATTAAAAAAAAAAAAAAAACAGACCAGAGATTATTTTCTTCATTTCTATCGTGCCTCATTTGTTCAACATCAGTCTCAGCTGAGTCTCAGGTTCTAAAACCTCCTGAAGCACATCATTGATCTACTGCTCCTTTGAGTTTTAGATACAGCTACGTAGGCCTCGGTTCTTTGCCCTTTGTTTTTGATCGCCTGCCGCCGAAAATCGAAGGATTGGGTTTTAGAGTGTGCATGTGTTTGAGTGCCAAAATGTCTCATGAACCACTGGGCAAGTTTTTTATGAAACTTTCAGAAAGTTATCATTTGATGTGCAACCACAGCTGATTAACTTTTGGAGTCAACCCACTTTAAGATGGTTGCCACAGACAAAAAATTGCTAAAACTCAAATAATTTTACACACGTTGACCTGTTCTAGGAATCAGATTTGGTAAACTATGATAGACTGTGCGAGATCTTTGTTACAAAGAATTGCCATTAGCTATTTGCAGTCATGTTAATGAAACTTTCAGTAAATAATCATTGGGTGTACGTCTACAACTGATAACCTTCTGGAGATTTTTTTACCAGTTCAAGATGGCTGCCACTTAAAAATGTCTACAATTCAGTCATTTTTACAGATGTTGCACTGAAGTTTGTTGCGGCTGTAGCTGAGAGTCATTCCCAACACTTACTTTGTGACATTTCATGGTTTGGTGTAGATTTCTGCATAACGTGGTCGACATAAGATGATCTTAGTCTAAAACTCTGGCATTTAATGGAGGCGGGCGATATGCACTCTTTCAATAAATGCTAAATGTTTGTTTTTTTTCCTTCACAAAAGGCTATATTTATTGCAATATATATATCTATAATTACTATAAAATGTATATAACAAACTTGACACAATTCACAAAAGAGAAATCTGTTTGTCAGCTTTTGATGCAATTTATTGTTAAGTTTTTTCTTCTGAATCTTAATATTGTGTCTAATAACCACTTTAAAAATCAACATGGCAGCTCTGAGTGTTCCTTTTGTTTTTGTTGCCTCTTCTGTGTGACATATGGTGGCACTCAGGGTGGCTAAATTTGTACTTCTATTGTACTTTTAATCATACATCTCGGCTCTATATGTATTCAGATCTGTATTTTCTGTGTTCCTTTCTCACCCTGAGCTTCAATAAGAGTTATTAGTTGCAGCCTCCTCAGTTTGGGGTCCTACAAACAGACGCCCACTGGTGCAGGTTTGTTTTAAACGGAGCACCAGTGCCATCTGTCGGGAGGTCTGCAGAAACACATCGGTGTGTGTGTGTGCACTCCACTGAGTTCAGTCATCTTGTCTGCTTGCCTTCAAAGCAGCACCAGGGAACAAGGTTTCTTTGTTCCACCATTTTTGTTAACACTACAAGTCGCCCGGGTTTTCCTGTCCTGCTGATGCAAATTTAAGGAAATTACATGTTCAAATCACAGCAACTGAAATGCATCAAGTCCTTTTTTTTTTTTTTTTGTGGTGTTCAAAGCCGAAAACATTACTGAAACATTTACATCAGCATCTGTCTCAAAAGACATTTACACCAAGCTTATATAGAAATGGGGTTTTAATAAAAAAAAAAAAATCATTTTAAAAGTTGAATTTTATGTATTCTTCTTCTTTTTTCATTCACTGACGCATAACCAAAAGAAGAGAAAGAAGGTAGAACGACTAATTTCAAAAAAAAAAAAAAAAAAAGGCAGTATGAAACACAGAGCTGTGTTGAATTTCAAAAAGGCTGTTATGAACCTGAAACAGGCAGGACGTGCAGGATTCAAGATCTGCAGAATGAGCAACCTTATCCTCATAAAGTTAAATCATACCGCACCTCAGTATCTCCTCTATAGCTCTTAAAATCTCCCCCAGAACTAACATTACCACAGAGTCTCTTACAGGAAGAAATAATCACCTTGAGCCTGTGTGTTTTATCTTGCGGGGGAGCATGTCTTGAAAGAAACTAATCTACCACCTCTCTTCATTATTTTACAGGGAAATAACAACCCCTACCAGGAAGACACACATTACCTCTTGTTTTCAAGAGTCTGTCCTTTTTGATCACAACGGAAATATTGGCTGTACGATTTTAGGCTATAAAATACTTTTAGTCTGACAAATTAGTTCATTTGTATGTGATATTTTTTATGCCGTTATGGCTCCTATATGTAAGATGCGTTATTCCGCTGTAACAGAACAAAGCTACATGATTTTAATCTCTGTGATTTTCTTTCCAGGATAGACAGCAGCTCTCAGTATTTTGTTATTCTCTGCATGAAAGACAGAAAAACTGCAAAATGGGAGCCGGTTTAAACACGTCTTGCCATTAGAAAATATGTTTTTTTTTTCTTTATCACTTGGGGTGAACATAAAAATATAATTTAGATCTTTTTGTATGGGGTTCTGTGGAGAGTTTGTGAACAATTCATATCTTACCTGCTGTAGATAGCTCTTTGAATGAGCTCAGTTTGGGGAATTAAAGTGTAATTCTGACCAGGTTCACAAGCCAGCAGCTGGTTTGAGCAGAGCCCAAACCAAAGTGAACTGCTGCCATCTTAAAACAGCTTCAGCTTCAACATTTTCATAGCTGTTCTTCTGAACTCTGTTTTGTAAACCTACAGCTAGCTGCTGCTGCTATTAGCACTTGCGTGTAACCACAGATTGTATGTAAATGACCATATTATTTAAAACTGATGGTAATGTAAAGGTTTATAAAACAGCTTTTGCGTGAACAACCACAAAATGTTTGATTTTTGAGTTGTTTGAAGACCAGAGCAGTTCACTTTGGTGTTGGTTCTTCTTGAATTGCCCATTAGTTTGTTAATCTGGTCACTACTGAACTCTGTTTCTCCGTTCAAAGAGCTTCTGTATTTGTAACAAGCAAGGTTTTAATAGTTCATAACCTCTCTCTAGGACCCCACTTCAAAAGATCTGAAATAATCCTTTAAATGAGCCTCATTCACAATAAGAAATGCAAAAACAGTCACCTGATCACAGACATAAAAATCAATGAAAATAATAATAACCTTTTTGATCCAACGGATTTATTCTAGGACATTTTAAACTGATCTGGAAATGGTTGTGGATTTCTGTACTAACTACAAAGTTTAGTGACATAATCGGGATTAAAAATAATAAAATTACAGCCAAAACCAACGTGCTTCACTTTCTATACCAAAATAAAAAAGGTTGTGTTCAGGCTAGTTGATTTTCAAAGACACATAATATAAAATTATGTTTAGAAGAAAGAAAGAAGGAACAATAAATTAGTTCTACTTATTGGTCTGGATTATTATTAAACCTAAATATGTTCATTTCAATTTATTTTGGACTCCTTATTCTGCTTCTGAGGAGCATTTTACCGGCTTTGATCACATGATCCCAGGAGATCTGAAATAGTGCTGAGCAAACCAATCAGGAGTAGATTAACGTTATCGTGAAACAATAAACGTTCATCAGACTTTTTTAGGATTACCAACTCAATTACCAAATCCTGCGAGAACAGAAGTGTCAGCATCACCGGGTTAAAAGATTTAAATCCGCCTTTATCAAGCACTGTATTATATTCTGGCGTTACAGCACATTAATTAGAAAGTAAACTTAGTTTATATCAATCATTCCTCCTAAATGCTTTGCACAACAAATACTACAAGTGTTGCTAAAGCGTTTTCATACAGTTTTTGGGATTTTCTTGTTTGACATTTATACGGTCCTACAGTCGCTATTTTCTTCTCCATCTGTTTTTGTCTCGGCTGTATTTTAAAGCCTGGTTCTTTCATTACCTGCTCAGACTGCGTGTGCTTTACAACAACAGGCACATTACAGACCGTAAAAGAATAAAATCCTTCGGAGGAAACCGATAAATCTGTACAGGAATCTATCTACATTTGATAAGGAGTCGGTGCATTTGAAAATGGCATAAATTTAAAATGAGGCTCCGCACCAGCAGCTAGTCATAAAGATTTTATTGATGTAATCATTTATTGACTGTGATACAGTAGTTTGGTAGATATTCAAATCAAAATCTTTGTAAAATTTTAAACAAATACTAAATGACTTAAAAGAGGAGTATGGATCACAGGGTGTTTTTGTCATGATTTTTGTATTCAGTTTGTTTGAAGGCTGCAGATCTCCGGTGCCAAGTTTTTAATTTTAAAGAAATTGAGCTGTTTTTTTTTTTCTCCTTTTACATTAGCTGAGATTATAAAATCTGAGATGTGTTTATTTTCATGTCTGTTGAGTGTTTGTGAATTGTTATTTATTCAGACAGTTTGGTGAAATGCACACAGGGAGACTGAGTAAAGGACACACTGCAGAAGACCGTTTTAATAGGATTCAGTCCTCTGCCTCACCAAAAACCTGCTGGCTCTTCCTCTTTTCCATCTTCCACTTGGAGTTCAGCAGAATAATTCCGGTTTATTCCAATGTACACGGAAGCCTCTCACATTATTGGACTATCATTAAATGTGTTCAGTAGTCTATCTCCGAATTTCCCCCTTTTCTTTGAGTCTCCTGTCCTTCATTCACATCATTCACTCTGAGGTTTTATGACTCGGGATTCTCAGCTCTCCTCCACCAAGACAACTCTGGTCAGGTTGGTAAACAAACACATAATTTAAACTACAGACCTGGTTCTTGTTCAGTACCTTCGAGAATCAGATTTATACTCGGTAGATGGAAGAGCAAAGGTACCATATTGTGCAGCATTGTTAAGGACTTTATGTTAGTGTACTTACTTTAGTTGTTTTTGTGAAGAGCCAGTGCAGCATAGCAGAGGATTTAAAGCTACACAGCTACTCAAAGAACTGCAGTTACAGAAGTAATTATAGTCTGAAACTCACTGGAATGGTTTTGAAAGGGTATATATGTGTACACACACACACATATGTAAAACACCCAGCTCACTATATTTGTTCCACATGGGCGGTTCCACTTTTACTTCAAGCTTGGGTCCTCTACCAGAGGTCTGGGAGCTTGAGGGTTCTGTTCAGTATCTTAGCTCTTCCTAGGACTGTTCTCTTCTGGACAGAGATCTCTGAGGTTGTTCCTGGGATCTGTTGGAGCCACTTTCCCAGTTTGGGGGTCACAGAATCGAGTGCTCCAATGACCACTGGCACCACTGAGGCCTCGACTCTCCACAACTTCTCCATTTCCTCTTTCAGCCCTTTGCATGTCTCCAGCTTCTAGCTTCTAGTGCTCCTGCCTCCCGGTGTTACAGTCGCTCGGGATTGCAAAAATCACCTCCTTCGGTGGCAGAGAACAAGCCAAACTTTAATGGAACCAGCTGTTGTCTTCAGATGTGTGTAGGCAAACAGGAAGCCGGCAGAAGAGGATCAAAACTTGACAGTAAAAATTACCAAAAATTAAATACAGGTGGTGTGTGAGGAGAAAAGATTCCAGCTCAACTGAACAGAAGAAATGTAATAAAACATGAGAGAACCAAACAAAGATTCACACCTAAATTAAGACCTAAACTGAGTGCTTAGGAACCATAAGTAACCCAAGAACAAAAATTTTCCAAAATCAGCCAAACTTACATGTTTTGTTTTCTTTTAACCACTGGAATGACATTAACAGGAGACACTACAAACAATTTTATTGATGTTATTGAAAGTTGTCTTGCAGTTTGCAGACTCTATAAAGTTTTTTTTTTCCAGACCTGGTGTTGTGTTTACTTGTTTCCCCATTAAACTCCACTCTCCCCCCACATCACTGAACACATCACCTGCTGAACAGGGACATCAGTGTTTCTGTATATCCCTAAACTCAGCGAACGATTCTCCCTTACCTCTAGTTTTATTTCTACACCTGGCACTCGCTGGGCTCCACAGGGATTACCACCAGCACCCACCTTTTTTGTTATCCTGTTATTTTCAAAAGTTTGACAGAAGACAACTGGAATTACAGATACACCTCTGCAACAGCTTTTCTCAGCTGGATTTACTCTTCTCCTACCCCACTGGCGTCCTCTCTGTACTGACAGCTCAGCGTTATTGTTGGGAGGTGAATATTCCGTCTGATTTGCCCATTTTTGCACCAAGTCACAAAACTAGCTAATATTAGCAGAATACGCTGATCATTTTAAAAAGTGTTCTGTTGATTTTTATGCATGGAAATACTTTTACATGTTGATTAACAGAGGATGCACAATACTGTATCTGATACTGACAGAATAATAAAAGTTTGTTTTTGCAGTTATCACCACTTTTTATGCTCCAGGCAGCTATTTTGGATTTTGCAGTGCGCCGGCAGCGAGAAAAATTTAACTTTCAAAGTCAAAATTCTGTTGATTTTTCAGAAATTTCAGCTCTCCGACTTTGCGCGGCACGCATTCGGCTGCATGTGTGATCGATGCTGTATCTCAGTCCACAGCTGACTAAAATATTTCATATCTGTGGTGCGCGTTTGAGATTTCACACCTGAGTAGACTGTTTCTGTCAGAGTGAGCTAAGCTTCTTTAGCCTCGTTAGCGCTGCTCATTGGTCTGAGATTTGTCAGTCAGTGTCTGCAGCTCCCCCCGCCGCCTCGTAGCACAGAGGAGCGCTGCTCGTTGTCTTGATGATTCGAAACCTAATTTTATTAAGGCTGTGATTGTTTTCATCTTTTGTTTGGCCACGTAAAACTTGACCTGCATGTTGATTTCTGCCTCGCTCCGGCTTTTAAAAAGGTTGTGCTTGGAAAAAAAAAAGACAAATTTATAATGTTTTAAAGACAAATGACAACAGGTTACTGAGCAGTGACTGTGCAAAATAAGTCGTTCGTGAAATCTGGCAACCAGCTAAACAACGTGTGACAGATGCTCTCGAGGCCTGCCAGTGACCGAAATGTGATGCAGAATCTGGCCTAAGCTGAATGTTTAATTTGGCAGGCGTTTGGAAAGTGGGACACATATTTATTAAAATGGTTCCTCAAACCTTGTCAAAATGTTTGATCCATTATTTGAAATCAGGGAATAAATTTCTCATCTGTAGGTGAGCCGTTAAGGACACAGAGACGGGATCTAAAAGTCCAAAGACCTAACTGGAAACCTGATATATATTTTATCTTTTACATACTTTTGAAGCACTGTCACAATAGAAAAATAAGTATTGTAGAGTATTTGCTATTTTTAGGTCAGAAATCTGACTGGACAAGATTAGTGGCATTGACCGCGATTAATACTTTGTCCCAAGGATTAGATTTCTTCAAGTGGAATCCCTTTGGACGGCACTTGAATGGACTTAGCGGAGGTTTGATCAAGTAAACAACTTCCAAACATTGTTTGCATCTTATAAATGTGGCTTTGCCTCCGATTTTCCGTTGTACATTTGTTCAGCTCTGTGACGGTCGGAGATGTGGCGTTCCGACCAAGAGGCAGAGCAGTTCACTCTAAATATCTGGTACAGATTTGACACGACCTGTTGCAAAATTACCTTCAATTTGTAATGATGCCTATTATTGAGTTCCAGGTCTAATTTTTAGGGGTTTTTTAGACTTGGGCTTGTAAATGAATACCTGTGAGGAGACATGAAATTATTACAACTTAAGTGTATTTATTTCTTTGCTTTCTATGCTGTTGTAGATGGATTCTGTGAAAACTGTTAGGTAGACACTAATGTAATTACCCAACAGCTCACTGTTTTGTGTGTGTGTGTCATTTGAGAAGATATTTTGAGTTGTAATCCTGTTAAGTTTAGGATTTTTAGAAACAGCCTCATGCATGTAGTCTGAATTGAAGAACGTGGTTTTATGGAGCCTCCAAAAATAACAGTTTTTTTTTATTTCTGTTTTGATGAAAATTTCATACAAATAATCTTTAAATGCTTCAATATTTGAGCATGATGTTCATTATATGTAACCCAAATCCCAGGATTTTTTTCTATTTTACCTACAGTTTTATATTTAATGTTCTTGTCTGTGAACGAAGTCATATATTTTTGTTATTCAAACTGTTTGTTCATCTTCGGTTCAACTGGAAACCCACCTCTTTCTCCAGATTAAAGCACGTTTCTGAAGCTGATATTGTGTTGAATGATCCTTTGAATTTGTTTAAATATTCGGCTGTTGTGGACGTTGGCGCTCATTGTTATGTTGCTAAAGTGGATAATTGATATTTTACAGTCTGCCTTTGTATCGCCGTTAAACTACTCATTAGTGTAATAGATGATAATTATGTTCCTTAAAAAGTAATTATTTTGGGTCAGTAACATCTTCCTTGTTCAATATGTAAAAAAAACCCTTCTAAGTCCAGTCCCTTGTGTTCAATAACACTTTGTGTAAGGATCTATGCTCTCCAGATGTGTATAAAATGACAATTAATGTCAAATTGGTACAAGGGGTGCTTTGTTTCAGTTATAGCTTTGTGCAAAGAGAATACAAAAGCAATAGTGTAGTTCATAAACATATCTTATTGGAAGAAGAAACATTTTAAAGAAACTCTTATACATGAAATGCCAGGCAACGTGATGCAGTGGAGCCCCTCCCCCCCAAAAAAAAGAAGAAAAAAAAAGACAGGCAAGATTTCTGAGGAAGGCAGGTAAAAAGAAAATAAATAAATAAATTTTATTATTGTGGCAAGACCAAGGGTGCTGCAAGGCAGAATGACAAAAACATGAATTGGAAACAAACAGGCTGAGCATGACAAGAATGAAAACAAAACCTGACAAGAAGAACACACAAAGGAAGAAAAAAAAAATAAATGCAATGACACACAAAGAGACGAGAATCTGAGAAGGAGAAACCAAACAAGGACCAGAGTCATTACTGAGGGAGTAAATGACTTCATCTAAAAGAACCAGGTGTGGTGATTACCAAATTTCAACCAGGTGTGAGAGGAGAGGAGAACATGAGACTAACAGAAACAGACTAAAAAAAATACAAGAAATACAACAGGACAGCACAAAACCACAACACTACATAACAATATTCTGCATGATTACTTTGAATTTATAGATATATAAATATGGAATCTGTTTCTTACAACAAGCCTCTTCATTAAAATCAGTACATTTTATACCACGTTTAAGACTTTTCCCTTGCTGTGCTATGTTGTCCATGACCTGCACAACCTATTAGACTATGGCGGCAAATTTGACATCCCCAAGATGCTCTGTTGATCACCTGCACCAGAGTGGCCAGACCTGCTTCAAGTTTTCAACGACTAAATGCTACAATTACAACAGGTGAATGCTACATTTTAAACAAGCTAATGTTGCAATTAAAAGAAGCTAATACTACAATTAAACCAGGCTAATGATTAAAACAGTCACATAACCAAACGATAAGACATTGTCAACATTTGATCAAAGAATGTGGCGTTATGAAAGAGTTTTGAGTGAGGATTTAAATGTGGCAAAAGGCTCGGTAATGTGAAGGAGAATACCAGAAGATTGCAAACTGCAGAAGTTTTGTGCTGCATCACATATAATGGGGCGTCCTGGAAGGTCATAAAATTCTTAGGACCTCTCCGAGACCCTGCAAAGACCAGCCGTGTTCAGGCTGATTTTTTACCCCGTGGCGGGGTCATCAATAAGCGTGCTGTTAGTGCTTGCTGGCAAAGTTATTTGTCGAAAACATGGGAGCTTTAGTGATTGTTAAAACAAGTGTGTGCAAGGTGTTTTAGCCGTGACCGTGATATTTAGCTTTTTCTAAAAGGAATAATAAAAAAAGAACTCTGTATTACAGCCTTAGCTAAGTCAGAAAGAGACGAAAGCGTCATCATAACATGTTCTGGTGTTTAAATTTACCTGTAACAGGACAGAACTTAAATACATCTCAACAGTTGTACTCCTTTCCTGTTTTTGGTGTATAGTACCCTCACCCTCCCCTTTGGGCAGGTGCACTTGAAATGCTCGCCATTTTTCTTCACGACGTTGTCTGTGCTTGTCCCTCTCTGAAGTTGTGAAATGTCATCAACTGCAGCTCAACCTGAGCAAACCTGGGACAAGTTTCCTCCAATTTTTTTTTTTACGCAGCATCCAAACAAAAGTGGTGAAAGGAAAAAAAGAAGACGCTTTTTCTGGAATCTGTCATTTTTAGTGCAGAAAAAAAAATTACTGCACTTTTTTTTTCTGACATGAACACAATGAAACATGCAATCTTTATCATTTAAGCACTTGCTTAGATTTTTGGTCTATAAGTTTAAAATAATCATAAAAAGAAAACACTGAAAAGCTGCAGAGACATGTTGGTCCAATTAGGACAAAGATTAATAGCAACTAACTGTTAATTGAAACATCCAAATTGATGTACCCCACTTTATTCTTCACCTGTAATGATTATAAACATTTAATAAAATAAACAGCCAAACTTCAGTTCTATCATTTTAATCACCGCTGCATGCAGAGAGGGAGAGAGGCAGGACTAAATTTATTAAAACAAATTAGATTAGGAGTCTGGAGCTGCTGCTGCTCATTAGGTGATTTTTCATACAGGCCAGCGCTGTTATTATTAATATTTGTCTGGTGGATCTTTGCAGTGGAAGTAGGAGGTTGGTGTTTTCAATTACAGATTGTATTACTGATAGTCAGTATCAGATTCGAGACAGTAACCTCCTGCAGGTCACAGCAGCTGAGAACCAAAGCATGGCAACAACTTACATTCACAGAAATATATTCAACAAGGAAATAAGTGAGACGTACGACAAGTTCTCTCAAACACGTAGTGCTCGAAAAATTTATTGTATATGGTGTGTTTATAAATAACCTGCCTGCTCAGAGAGAGGGTACAAGAGAACCGGAGGCAATCATTAACATAAGATGTCTACTTTTAAAATTGATATTTAAAGGGAAACAAATGTTTGTTCTGATTAGAATAAAAAATTTCAGATTTTTAAAAAATTATTTGATATTTCCGGTGGTCTATATCTAAAAATAACTTCTAAATGCCTTTTTTTCTTTAACAGAATAATTCACTATAAGAAATGAAATGTGGGTGTTGTGTGAATTACACAGCTGTTTTATGATTAATTTATTATTTTTTTACTCATTTTTAACGGCAGGTTTTGTTGTGTTACAGCGAAAATGAGATTTTAAAGGAGCTAAGTGTTTTAAGTCGAAGCTAACTCAATCCCTTTGGATTACTTTTACTTTGACTAAAGACTTTTTAAAGGTGTTTGTCCTACTTGCACATGTTTTTAATAAACTTTAAGCCATTTTGCTTCATGTGTTTTTTAGGAATCTTACAAATGCTTTGTCTCCATTGTCATCCATGAGCAGTTTGTTGAGGACAAAACTTCTAATAATTATGGCTTTTTACAATTAAACAACTAGGGTTTAGTGGAACCAGGTACCATAACAAAGTAGGATCAGTATTAGGGTTATATATATATATATATATATATATATATATATATTTCAGATATCTTTCTTTCTGTTCAGTGCTCTTCCTCCCTACTCCCAGGGTTTAAGCTCAGGTCCAGGTTATTAGACTGATAAAACGAAACATAATCACTAATGTGAGCAATCATTCTTACTTTGTTAATAGCATAATGTCCTGTTGGGACTTCCCACCATGATTTTAAACCTTCTTATTTGCAGTCTCACTGACCTAAAGCAGATGATTTTATGTTTTGTCATTAAAAACAGTCTAAGTGCAAATAGTTTAATTTTTGTATATTATACTTATGAGTGTCCAAAACACACCTTAACAATAATGATAAGAAGGAATATTTTGTTGCATATGAGCTGGCAGACCCAAAACAATATTAAAGGGATAACTCCGATCTTTTAATGTGGGGTTCTGTGGAAATATTGTAAAAGGTACATTTCTTGCCTGTCTATTTGAGCAGAAACGTTATAATCTTCTCACTGGAAGTGCCCCAGGCTGCAGCTATCTGCTGCTATTATCTGTGCTTAAAAATAACAATAAAATAATTCAATGTAAATAATCAAGTAATGTAAAACTGACAGTGTTTTAAAGGTTGATAAGACAACGATCTCACAAACTGGTAATAAATTTTGTCTCAGCCTCACTCCGACGGGCTGTTAGTTCATCAATCTAGTAAGAATTAAACTATATTTGCCATCTACAACAGGTAAGATGTTAAATTTAAACAGATTTGAACTATGACTTTAAAATCACATTACCTCAAAGTTGGAGATAACAAAACCTCCTAACTAATGAGGTTAGCTGAGAACTAGCTGAAAACATGATCCATGATTTAATATGTATTATATTATTGTAACAAGAGTGATAACTTATCTGACACTGTTGATAAGTATTATGTAGTAAATCACAAAGATGGGTGTGATTTATTCTGTTTAAAAGGTCAGATCTGTTTGCTTTTCTTTCTTCCTTCAGTGCGAACGGTTTCACATAATCCAAAACATTTGTCTGCAGCTCTCTCGTGACCAAAACTGAAAGGATTTGAAATGTTTATTTTATCGTGAATTTTTATTTACACGGACCGACAAAAGCTTCGCATCCGTTGTTTACAGCGTTTCTTCTGTCTGATAATTTACAAAAAAAATAAATAAAATAAAATCCTTTCCGGCATTTTGGTCGCATTGTTGTCTTCTTAGAATTTATTTTCAGTGAAATGTTCCTGTCTTTCGGAGGTCTGTGTTGTTGTTTTCTTTCTCTCTTCCTCTCTTTCTTTGTTTCTTCTGCTCTCCTCTCCCAGCTTTATGCTCGGTATCTTCTTCTGTCTCCCCTCCCTCGCTCTGTCCTTCTTTCTCTCTTTTTTTTTTCCCTCTTCTCTTTGGCAGCTTTTCATTTTATTTTCTTTCATTGTTTTACTTTTCTTTCTCGCCTAGAGACCCTGTTTTTTCCTCCCTCCCTCCCTCCCTCCCTCTCTCTCTCTCTATTCAGGTTTTCTTTATTCTCTTTTCTGAATAGTTGTGGTACTTTAAGGGGAAGGGGAAGGCGAGGAAGAGGGGAGGGAGGTTAGTTTTAGTCAAAAGCTGCAGAACAAAACTTCCTCCCACACCACATGCAGTGTCTCTTGGAATGAGTTTGTCACTGACTTGAAGACACCCCTCCTTCCCATCCCACCCATTCCCCCTCCTATGTATATACCTCCATGGATGACAGCCTTGCAGTGACTTGGTATTAGGCCACATCTTCCACACACGCCATTGTCCTCCTAAATATCAGTGTGAAGAGCCTCTCCGCCCCGGTTTGTGTCTGTGGTTTGTTTGTGGAGCATCACATGCTGACACATGACGGCTTGGTGCTTTTAAAACCAGCCACAACTGTGCGCGAATACGATTATCTCCCAAGTGAGGTGCGTTAGAGGGAGGCATTTGTGCTTCACAGGAACATCTTCATCACTGCAGAGAAATGACAGCCCCCACCACCTCCTTCAACGAGGTTCGGTCTCCGTCGGACCCCTCTCAGATAAGGAATAGGTATAAAAATAATAATAATAATAATAATTAATCGAAAATTATAAAACCACACAAGCCAGTTTGTAGATGTGCTGATGTGCTGTAGTTGTAAAACAAAAAAGGAGAAGAAGAAGAAAAAAAATCATTACTGAAGGCACAAAGACATTTCACAGCAACCAGTTAATCTCCAGATATCATGACAGAAATCATTTCTATCTTTATGACAGTGAAAGACTACATCCTCCTGCACCTATACGGTTTCCATCTCCCAGACACACACACACACACACACACACACACACACACACACACTCCCATTCTGCCCAAGACGATTTAATGCATGACTCAATGGCATTGAAAGTGGGGTTGGATAAATTGGAAATGATTAAAAATGCAGAATTGACAGGGAAACCGATAAAACTTTCCCCCCTTCTATAAGTAAGAACCAAAACCAGCATGATGGAATGGCAGGCTTGAAGGGGAGAGAAAGGTGAAAGACAGATGAAAGTGAAGAGAGATAAAAGCCGGAGTGAGGAGGGTGTGGGATAAAGCAGGAGGAAGGGAGGCAGAGATGAAAGCAAAATGAGAAAGATAAGAACAGAGTGAGAGAGACAGAGAGGGAAAAACGGAGGAAGAGATAGATAGTGTACAGAGCAGAGAGAGAGGTAACCATGGAAACAAGAGGAAGGTACAAAAGAAGAGATAGACAAAGGGGTTTGATTTAAAAGAATGAAACTTGGGACGAAAGAAAAGTAATTCCGACAGAAATTTGTTACCGGGAGGTGGAGGAATAATACAAAAGGAGTGACGGCCGTGGAGGGACAGTGGCTGCGTCCCCCACTGTCTGCTGCAGCCAGTTCGCCTCTAAGCAGCACATAAGGCACTCCAGAGACCTCTAGTGTTAATAGGCTTCTGTGGTTCATTGTGGGCCTCACCTTGAGTAAATCTGGGGCCATTTCACTATGTAGGACACCTACGAGACGGCCGAAATCGCAGGATTTTTTTCCCTTCGTGTCCGCCGCACACAGATTTCAGCTCAGACGGGGGGGGAGAAGATGGTGAGGGTGTATAGAAAGTATATTTTATAAGCACAGTTTTCCATGAATCACATAGCGGGAAGAGACTTCAGAGCGACTAAAATAGGATAAAGTACCTTTGTGAGAATTCTCTCCCACCTTCCTGCAATGAAAAACTGCATTCCTGATAAGGACATATAAGTTGTGTTTGCTGACTTATTGAATGAACTTGAGGTGCATGTTGAATTCTGTTCTGCAGGCTATCCTCTCCCGATGAATAAATGCAATGTGCCCGTGTATTAGGATTCATATTTGTATATCTATATAGAGTTACAGACAGACAGAGGTTTTTTTTTATTCTGTGGTTTTTGAGTCTCTTGTGGCTATCCCTCCTTCTCCCTTCCCCCCTCTCTGTTTTTCTCTCCTCTCTGTCTTTCTCTTTCGTCCTCTGTCTCTGTTTCTCCCCCTCCCTCCCTCCCTCTTTCTCTTGATCTCTCTCTCCTCCTCTCTCCTGCTCTCTCATGCCCCCCTCTTTTTCTCTTTCTCTATTTCCTTCCATAGCTCTCTGTCTCACTCCCGCGCCCCCCCTCTCTGTTCCTTTTATATCCTCCTTGCTGAATGCTCTTCTCCTCTCCTCCCTCAACTCTGTCTTTTCTCCTTTATATTCAGTCTTTTTTTCTCTCTCTCTCTCTCTCTCTCTCTCTCTCTCTCGAGCTCTCCCCACACTCCTTTTTCCTCCAATGTTGTCTCCAAGCAGAGCTATTTCATTGCTAATATTCTGTCTTTCCATTTAGCAAACCCCTGCTGCAAACAAATGGAGGGAGTAATCTTTTATTTAGTTTTCTTTTTAAAATAGTCATTTATTTATTTTTCCCCCCTTTGCTTTGACCATCTCTGTATCCAGCATGGCAGTTTCTGTTTTTTCCTTTTTTTTTTTTGGAGAATGGTTTGTAGACATAATTGTTTAGATTTTAGAGTGCATCAACAAGAGGGAGGAAAACAAGCAAGTACGTAGAAAAACATCAATACTGGATCAGAAATGCACAATGTGCCACTTGAAGTTGCAGGCGATTCGCCTACAGTCTGATCTCGTGTACGTCACATTAAAAGTTGCAGCAGTGAGTGATGAAGACTCTCCTGTCCGTGTGTCCACACTTCTCCTTTCTGACCTTAATAGAAGAGGCTGGAGGGGTGCAACAACTTGGGTGTGGCTACTTTTTTTTTATCTTCTATGTTTTTTTTTTTAGTTTTGCTATATTCCATCTGCAGGATTCCATTCAAGCTGTGTGATTGTGCGTTCTCTGCTTTTAAACATCCCTGCTGTGTTTTGTGTGTGCGTGTGTGCGCGCGTGTGTGCGCGCGTGTGTGCGCGCGAAAGCTTAATTACAGCAGCTAATCATGCTTGAGACTTACTATTATATCAGCATGCCATGCAGAGGTGAGACTGATCCAGCAGTGGAAATAACAGAAGGTGTGTGGGCTTGCTGCCTGAGATGCAGGTTTGGGAAAATGGTCTGCAAAAAAAAAAAAAACAGTGATGGGAAGAAGAAAAGAAAAAAAAAGGTTTAGCCAGTTTATGTAAATATAGGTGAAATGCTTCTGACTGCTGGTTTCCAGGATATAAGCTGCACATGGACTAAAAAAAAAAAAAAAACAGTGATGGGAAGAAGAAAAGAAAAAAAAAGTTCAAAACACAAACTTCTTTCTCCCTGTAAAAAAATTTGTACCTACACACAGATCTGACATCCCTGCACACGCACAGCCTCCACTCTGCCTGACAGTGAGAGGATGCTGAATCACCCTGCATGCACGGCGTCCGAGCAGCCCTGTCACTAAAGAAACACCTAAACTCTCTGACACGTTGTTGAATGAAAACCTGCATTTGTTCCCCCCCCCAACACACACCAAAGAGACAAAGAAGAAAGAAAACAGGGACTTATCAATAAGCCCTCTGCAGTTTTACGGAGCATTTCTCAGGGGTAAAGCAGACAGCTGATATCTGAATCTGTTGCCCCGACCGCCACTGTTTTTCTCTCTTCCCTTCGCCCCAGCTCTCTGTCTCCTTGACTTGCTCCATTTTTTTTTCCTCTTGTTGGAAACAATAAGTTCTAACTTTGACCTACATCACAGAGAGGATGTGACACTGCGCTGCGTTGGCTCGTCCGACAGATAAACAGCGGTGAAAACCAAGCAGGCCTGGTTGGGAAATGGACACAGAAGTCAGAAATGTCTCATCTCTTGGCCCCAAATGTCAGACATCAGACAAATGCACAATCACACGTTAGAAATCCCAGCTCTGAAGTAACGGGGTGCATGTCTTCTCTTGTTGTTTTTTCTTCTGATTTGTAGAAATCTAAATTGAATTAAATTTTACACCTATTATCGCCACAGAGTTATTAGACTCAGTCCCATGCAAATGGACCAAGAGTAAATAAATGGACAAGCAAGCAGGTTTTCACTTTTTTTTTTTTTTTTGAAGACTCAGGCCTGGAAAGGAGCCAGAGCATTTCTTCCCCCAAACTTTTGTTGTCTGTGTCTTTTTCATTTTCCCCATAGGCTAGTTCTGTGTTGTTTTATGTACGTGTCCCTTGTTGTTTCTTCCATGTGGTTTCTTTGTCTTTCAGCCTCTTATCTCTTTGTTTCTTCGCCTTGCTCTCCTTCTATTTTCTCTCCCTTGACTTCCTGCTATCTCTCTCCCCCTCACTCACACCCTCACTCAATCTCTTTCTCTTTCCTCTCCCCTCCCTCCCTCCCTCCCTCCCTCCCTATCCTTCGTGCTCACTCTCATTCCCTATCTCTCCCTCCTCCTCCTCCTCCTCCTCCTCCTCCTCCTCCCCTCCCTCAGCAACCCCCCCACCCCTTCTCTCTATCTTTCTCATTCTCGCAGCACTCCCAGCTGCTGATGATTGATCAAGGTTTTCAAGGTTTGCCCTTTCCTGTTATTTAGGAGGAAATGTTTATGCACAGTTCCTCAGTCTTACAGTCACAACTGGCATGTGTCCACACTGGGTTTGTTGTGCCTGCCTGCACCTACTCTTCGTCTCAGATCTACTTTTCCTCCACACATTTACCATATATATATGTGTGTGTGTGTCTGTGTGTGTGTTTACTTGTTAAAGGTGAGTTAGGAGAACAGAATACCTGTCTAATTATCGGGATGATCTTCAGGGGCGACCACTTTAAACAACACAACCTGTTCTCAGCCCGCAGGTACTCTGCCGCACTGTTTCTGAAAGAAATCTGGAAGTTCAATAGTTAATGTCTTCCCTCCTTTTTTCCCTCACTCACTCCGTTTCTCTATATCTCCTTTCTTCTCTCCATTCCCTTTGCTCTCACCCCCCACCACACACACCCACCCACACGCGCACACACACACAAACCCTTCTCCCCCCCCTCTTTTCTTTTCTCTTGCTGATGGACTCTTCTTTTTTTATTTTCACACTCCACCATCCCCCTTTTTTTTCTTTTTCTCTTTTTCAACACACCCTGCGCTTTTCTTTCACTGCATCCCTCCCCTCCTTTCTTTTCTCTCTGTCTTTCTTTCACCACATCCTTTTTTATACCCCTGCCTCCCCCCACTCCTCCTCCTCCTCCTCCTCTAGTTCTCCTTTCCCTTCTTCTTCTTCCTTTTTTTTTGCTGCATTCTCTTCCTCCCTCCCCCACACCAGCTCTCTTTTCTTTCTCTCTTTTTCTTTCTGTCTCTCACCCCCCTCTTCTTTCTTGCTTCTTCCACTCAGCTTCACTCCCCCCCTTCTGCTTCTTTCTTCCTTATTCTTTCTTCTCCCCCATGTCTCTCCCTCCCTCCCTACTGCTTTTCTCTCTTTTCTTTCTTCTTCTCTTTTCTTTTGTCACTTTTTTTCTCTCTCTTCTGAAATTCTCAGACTGTATACTTTATGTTGCCTCAATTAGTTTGAATTAAAAAAATAATTATAAACAATGGCAGCAAACTCCTCACGCTGCCCAGAAAGTTACACATTTGAGCATTTCTCAGACATTATCTGTCTGTCTGTTCTGCCACTGACAGACGCACCTCCACCCATAGCCCCATAGCGTCTGTTTGTGTGTGTGTGTGTGTGAAAGAGTGTGTGTCGCTTTTATGTGTGTGCGAATGCACCCAAACACATATATGTTTTAGCTCATCTTCGCGTGAGCAATTTCAGATGTTGTTTTTTTTTTTCTGAATGCGCAGAAAGGAACTACTGATTAGATTTTAAATACTTGTTTGTACGTTGCTCATTAGAAAAAAAAGGATATGCAAAGTGCGATCAAGAAAAGATAGAGCGGAAAAAAGAGAAATGTGTGCAGAAGGGTCATGTTGAATTGTATGTAGTGAGAGAGGGAGATAAGATGTGTGTGTGTGTGTGTGTGTGTGTGTGTGTGTTTATAAGAGAAAAGAAGAGAGAAAGAGAAGTGAGATGGGAAGCAGAGGGTGGGAGGAAGAGAAAGAAATGGGGTGATGCTGTGTGTGTGTGTGGTGTTGAGGGAGGGGGGGCAGGCACAGTCAGTTCTGATAACAGCAACAGTAGGAGGAGGATGAGCCGTGGCACCGCCCCCCACTCTCCCACAGATATAAATAGGAGATGGATTTTTTTACTCCACTCATTTCTCCTGAAGGATGAGGTCCCTGAAACACCTCAAACATCACTCCAGGAACAATGTGGTGAGTTTGGGTGGTGGTGGTGGGGGGGCTTAAAAGAAGATGTTTTTGTTTGGGAAGGGAGGAGGCAGGAGTGAGGAGCGGGGGAGGAAAGGGGGGAGGGGGGGTACTTTGTTTTGCAGTTTGTTCCTCTGGAGTTTTTGCATTTATTTGTCCATGTTGAAGTTGAGGAAGTGAAGGGGGCAGTGAGATGGCTCTTCACATGTGTATGAGTGCTGCAGTGGGAACATCTTTTCCAATGAGAGCTGTTGTCTTTCTGCACGTCTTCCGGCTCCGGCTCTAATTGTTTGTCCTCAGGTGCCTTTCAGTCACAACTTTAAATGTGAAAGTATACGCACGCTCTCGCAATAATTACTCCACCATCTCTCTCTCTCTCTCTCTCTCTGCTTGTCATTTGTCTTTTTTCTCTTTCATTTTGTCAGCCTTTCATTTCGCTGTGCTTTTTCTTCTCTCTACAGCTCCCCACCCACCCCCTGCGTCCCTCCTTCACCTCTTTCTCTTTTACTCACTCTGTCTTTCTGTCTCTCTTCAGCTGCCCCCCCTCCACACACACACACACACACCCATACACTCTCACACACACCCTCTTCTTTTTCCTTTCTCTCTTCACTCCTCTCACATGCTCACTCAATCTCTCGTTCCCCTTCCCTCCCCTCCCCTTCTTTCTTTATCTTTCAGCCCCTCCATCTCATTTCTCTCTCTGTCTCCCTCCTCCCCCGCCCACAGCTCTTTCTCCTTCCCTTCATACCTCCCTCCCTCTCTTTTCTTTCACACACACACATGCTTTCAAACACACACACCCAGTCTCTTTCCTTTTTCTTTCTCACAAACACGCAGTCTGTCTCTGTCTGACTACTTTAAAAGCAGTAATTATAAATGACGTGGTTATCAGGGCATCCAGGTCTACTCCCCTCTCCCATACACACACTCGCGCACAAGCACACACACACACCTTTATCCCCCCCCCCTTTATCTCCTCTTCCCCTTGTCTACTCTTTTCTTTTTCTCTCAGTATTGTGTCAGGAGAGGAAGCAGCTCTTTCTTACATGGCAGAGTGAATGCTGTCTGAAACAGAAAGTACAGGGTCAGAACTTGTCACATACATTTTCCCAGCCAGTCGGATCCACGCTGTGAAATAACCTGAAATCGGTGGCATGCAATACCCACTTCTCCTTTGCCACGCAGGACCAGTTTGGCTTTACCACAGTCTCTTCCCCACAGTTTTGCGGTTCTTCCTTTACACGCAGCAGGGTAAACTCGAGCTTCTGAAACACTTCTAAATTATACAGTTGAGTCCTTTGCATCTGTCTGGAATACAGAATACAGTCTGTTATGGATATGAGACAGCCTACCAGCCTATATTATCTTGGTAGAGAAGCCCAGTTTTGCAGGCATTAGGAAGTCAAGATATGTCTTATGAATGAGCCAGATTGCCCTCAGTGATGGGCCTTACTGTGATCAACTGGGCTGTCCCAGAACCCCACAGGAAGTGCCGAGGACAGTCCACGGAAGTCGGCTTCCTGACTGGACCTGCATCCCTTGTTGTGCTCTTTTTATTATTCTAAAGCCCGTCAAGGAAGGAAGCCGGGCGCGAACACAGATCTGCGTTATCTCCTCAATCTAATGTTCAGTGGATTCAGTGCGAAGGCACAAGGCGTAGTCTGAATATGGCCGTCACTGGAAAAAAACAAAAAAAAAATATTATTACTTTCATGAATTCCAGGGAAAGAAAACAAAGCTGTTGTCAGTCTGGAAAACTAAAAAAAAATAAATTATTACTAGATGATGATCTCAGTGTTAGAATAAAAAAATTTGATCCTAACAGATGAGCTTTAAATTCATTAATGATATTTATGACTTGCGCTGTCTGTGTGCCTGTGTGTGTTTGCTTCCTAGGAGGAAGATAGCGGCTGCTTGGAGCGAACCTACCCAAAGATGACTGAGGGCCATGTGGATGTGGGCACACAAACGGAGCCTGTGGTGGTGCTATCTCTGGCTCAGGCTGCTGTTCTTGGCCTCATCTCCCAGAATGAAATATTCGGGGCCACCATCGCTCCAAATGGCTTTTACACAGGGGAGCCCAGGGAGTGTCCCCCTCCGCCGCCAGAGTCAGTGGAATATGAGTACGCTGACCAACTGATAGGGGCCAACGGAGACTACCTGGCTGAGCCTGCTGGGGAATCTGAGCCCCACTGCAGTGAGAGAAGACGGCCCGGGCCCCGTGGGAGAACCAAGAGGCCGAGGGCTGAAGAAGACTCGGATTCTCTCCCACACAAAGAAGCCGCTCCACAGGCTCAGGTTAAAGGGGAAAGACTCGAGTCTGACAGCCCTCCTTCCTGCGCTCACATGAACAGTAGGCACAGTCCCAGCAAGTCAGAGGTTCCGGTGGCCCAGCAAGGTTCTCTGAAAGAGGAACAGGTGTGCGGAAACTGCACCCCGTATGTGAGAGATGCATCCAGGCCACAAACAGATGGACACACAGAACCGGAGCAAGAGGACAGCCCTGTTAGCGAGAAAGAGAGGAAGGAAGAAGAATCAGTGGTGGAGGAGCAAGAGGAGGAAGCACTAAATCTCAAGACAAGTGCAGAAACAACAAGTTCCCTGGAGAACCGGTATTATGATTCCAATGAGGCGACTTATGAGTCTGCTGAGATGGCAATGCCAGGAGAATATGAGGAGAACGGCCAGGCCATGCTGTGGTCCGACCCAGAAGGGCTCGCCAGACGAATGCAGATCGACAGACTGGACATTAACGTGCAGATCGACGAGTCTTACTGCGTGGATGTGGGAGAGGGTCTGAAACGCTGGAAGTGCCGCATGTGTGAGAAGTCCTACACATCGAAATACAATCTTGTCACGCACATCCTGGGTCACAACGGAATTAAGCCCCACGAATGTATACACTGCGGGAAGCTTTTCAAGCAGCCGAGTCACCTCCAGACTCACCTGCTCACCCATCAGGGAACTCGACCTCACAAGTGCACCGTTTGTGAGAAGGCCTTCACGCAGACCAGCCACCTGAAGAGGCACATGCTGCAGCACACGGACGTTAAGCCCTACAGCTGCCGCTTCTGTGGCCGAGGCTTCGCCTACCCCAGCGAGCTGAGGACCCACGAGAACAAGCACGAGAACGGCCAGTGCCACGTCTGTACCCAGTGTGGCCTCGAGTTCCCAACCTACGCCCACCTGAAGCGTCACCTGACCAGCCACCAGGGCCCAACCACGTACCAGTGCACAGAGTGCAACAAGTCCTTCGCCTACCGGAGCCAGCTGCAGAACCACTTGATGAAGCACCAGAACGTGCGGCCGTACGTCTGTCCGGAGTGCGGGATGGAGTTTGTGCAGATCCACCACCTTCGTCAGCACGCCCTCACACACAAGGTACTGGTGGCTCACACCTTTGCACTGAAGGTACTGAAAACTATAGATGTGTATTTTCCTTTTTCCGAGCAGGCCGGCCTTGTGCAGCTGTACATCACTAAACTCTTTTTTTTAAAAAAGAAATCTATTCAACACACAAATGTCCAAGGGATTTAGAATAAAAGAGGCATATTAGTGTCTTCCTCTCAGTGCCTGCTGTATGAATCTACACATAAAAATTGGGGTAAATGGCACTCTTGCATCACAGCCTTTTCTCTAAAACCAGTTGCTTTGTAAACATAGTCTTCAAAGGCCTTGAGTTTTTGTGAGGCTCAACCCCCCACCCCCACCCCCACCCC